>NC_057804.1:614524462-614729685 GCF_018294505.1 Triticum aestivum | reverse complement strand
AAAAGGGGCTCGGTCCGCCGGTCCCATAGGTGTTCGTGGATCAGCGTCCCCGACAGAGGAAGAAACACATAATGGCAGGGAATGAGAAGCGGATGAATCCTGCGGATTCTGCTGGTACTGATGGTGCAATAGAAGGTCAAAGTCCAGCGGAAAATTCTACAAACAAGGTATCCCATTCTACACGAGCTGCAAAAAAGCCAAACAGAAACAAATAGCTGCCACCAAACAAGCAGAGACAGCCCTAGTTCTTGCAACACCTTCCACGGTACTACCAGCTGCACGAGTTACTCGTGCGTCAACTGAGCTAGCAACACATTCCCAAGCTCCCTTGCCACCTGACACTATTTCCCAAGCACTCTTGACACAAGACGAGTTAGCGAGAGCAGATGAACCTTGTGAGCTTCAACAGCAAGAAGGTAGTTGCTGGAGTCAAGTTACAGTTGCATGCTTCTTTATATGTAGTCTCTCGGTTTGATGTACACTAACACTTCCTATGTTCGTTGTTGGACTAACACCTATGCGCAAGAGGAAACAAACATCAGGGATAATGCTCGATAGGTTAACTAAATCTAGAGGAGGAAGAATGGAGATCCGTTTTGAGGCAGGTTTAAAAAGGCCATGTGATGCTACAGAGTCAGCAAAGTTAGTATCAGAGGCAGCGGTTGCCGTTAGGTGTCATGTACGTATCCTCCCAACATGGATTCACTACAGGAATGACAAAGACGAAACCCAGTTCAACACCTTCCTCGACCATTTATCTGTAAGTATGGTTATGTATGGAAACTAGTAATATCGTCTTGCTCTGTCCCATACTTTCTAGGTTGTTGATAATGAGACTCCCATAATTTTCAACAATTGAGGTTCAAGTTGGATAGCCAAGATGATGCAACCAGACAAGCTTGCACCCATGTTTTCAAGTCTGCTCTGCGACAGTAACGGTATAACTTGAGGAAAGCTCACTTTGAAAGTAAGGCTAACAGTGAACTTTCCCAAACATCTCCAATGGAAAATATATCGGAAGAAGACTGGAGGGGCCTCGTTAAACACTGATCTGATCCGAAGTATCAGGTACATTATATATATATGTGTGAACAGATCACATTTTGAAGTCATATTTATGCATGTGCCACACAAATCTATCTTCTTGTAGGTGAATTGTTCATAGAACAAGGCCAACCGTACGAAAGTGAAATTTCAATATACGACAGGATCTCGTAGCTATATTGCACACTCATAACCCACAAGTATAGGGGATCGCAACAGCTTTCGAGGGTAGAGTATTCAACCCAAATTTATTGATTCGACACAAGGGGAGCCAAAGAATATTCTTAAGTATTAGCAGTTGAGTTGTCAATTCAACCACACCTGAATAACTTAGTATCTGCAGCAAAGTATTTAGTAGCAAAGTAGTATGGAAGTAACGGTAACAGTGGCAAAAGTAAAGATAGCAGTTTTGTAACAGTAACAATGGAAAAGTAAATAAGCAAAGCACAATATGTGAAAATCTCATAGGCATTGGATCAGTGATGGATAATTATGTCAGATGTGATTCCTCATGTAATAGCTATAACATAGGGTGACACAGAACTAGCTCCAGTTCATCAATGTAATGTAGGCATGTATTCCGAATATAGTCATACATGCTTATGGAAAAAAAACTTGCATGACATCTTTTGTCCTACCCTCCCGTGGCAGCGGGGTCCTAATGGAAACTAAGGGATATTAAGGCCTCCTTTTAATAGAGAACCGGAACAAAGCATTAGCACATAGTGAATACATGAACTCCTCAAACTACGGTCATCACCGAGAAGTATACCGATTATTGTCACTTCGGGGTTGTCAGATCATAACACATAATAGGTGACTATAGACTTGCAAGATAGGATCAAGAACTCACATATATTCATGAAAACATAATAGGTTCAGATCTATGGCACTCGGGCTCTAGTGACAAGCATTAAGCATAGCAAAGTCATATCAACATCAATCTCAGAACATAGTGGATACTAGGGATCAAACCCTAACAAAACTAACTTGATTACATGGTAAATCTCATCCAACCCATCACCGTCCAGCAAGCCTACGATGGAATTACTCATGCACGGCGGTGAGCATCATGAAATTGGTGATGGAGGATGGTTGATGATGACGACGGCGACGAATCCCCCTCTCCGGAGCTCCGAATGGACTCCAGATCAGCCCTCCCGAGAGAGATTAGGGCTTGGCGGCGGCTCCGAGTCGTAAAACACGATGAAACTTTCTCTCTAATTTTTTTTCTCCATGAAACGGAATATATAGAGTTGGAGTTGAGGTCGGTGGAGCTCCAGGGGGGCCACGAGACAGGGGGTCACGCCCAGGGGGAGGGGGCGTGCCCCCCACCCTCGTGGACAGGGTGTGGGCCCCTGGTCTTGATTCTTTCGCCAGTATTTTTTATATTTTCCAAAAGTTATCTCCGTGGATTTTCAGGTCATTCCGAGAACTTTTGTTTTCTGCACAATAAACAACACCATGGCAGTTCTGCTGAAAACAGCGTCAGTCCGGGTTAGTTTCATTCAAATCATGCAAGTTAGAGTCCAAAACAAGGGCAAAAGTGTTTGGAAAAGTAGATACGTTGGAGACGTATCAACTCCCCCAAGCTTAAACATTTGCTTGTCCTCAAGCACTTTAGTTGATAAACTGAAAGTGATAAAGAAAAACTTTTACAAACTCTATTTGCTCTTGTTGTTGTAAATATGTAAAGCCAGCATTCATGTTTTCAGCAAAGATTATGAACTAACCATATTCACAATAACACTTAGGTCTCATGTTTACTCATATCAATGGCATAATCAGCTAGCGAGTAATAATAATAAAACTCAGATGACAACACTTTCTCAAAACAATCATAATATGATATAACAAGATGGTATCTCGCTAGCCCTTTCTGAGATCGCAAAACATAAATGCAAAGCACCTTTAAAGATCAAGGACTGACTAAACATTGTAATTCATGGTAAAAGAGATCCAATCAAGTCATACCCAATATAAACTAATAGTAATGAATGCAAATGACAGCGTGCTCTCCAGCGGGTGCTTTTTAATAAGAAGGTGATGACTCAACATAAAGGTAAATAGATAGGCCCTTCGCAGAGGGAAGCAGGGATTTGTAGAGGTGCCAGAGCTTGATTTTAAAATAGTGATGAATAACATTTTGAGCGGCATACGTTCGCTGTCAATGCAACAACTATGAGATGGCGATATCTTCCATGCTACATGCATTATAGGTGGTTCCCAAACAGAATGGTAAAAGTTTATACTCCCCCACCACCAACAAGCACACTCCACGGCCATCCGAAACAACGGGGTACCGTCCATACCAACAACAGTCCTGGGGGAGTTTTGTTTTAATTATTTTGATTTGCTTTGATCTTTTTGATCATGGGACTATGCGTCCCGGTTACCGGCCATTTTCTCATGAATGAGGGGCGGAGTCCACTCCCCTTGAGAATAACCCACCTAGCATGGAAGATATAGACATCCCTAGTTGAAACATGAGCTGCTCGAGCATACAAAACAGAATTTCATTTGAAGGTTTGGAGTTTGGCACATACAAATTTACTTGGAACGGCAGGTAAATACTGCATATAGGAAGGTATGGTGGACTCGTATGGAATAACTTTGGGGTTTATGGAGTTTGGGTGCACAAGCAGTATTCCCGCTTAGTACAGGTGAAGGCTAGCAAAAGACTGGGAAGCGACCAACTGAGAGAGCAACAACAATCATGAACATGCATTAACATTAATTTACACCAAGTGCAAGCATGAGTAGGATATAATCCACCATGAACATAAATATCATGAAGGCTATGTTGATTTGTTTCAACTACATGCGTGAACATATGCCAAGTCGAGTCACTCAATTCATTCAAAGGAGGATACCATCCCATCATACCACATCACAATCATTTTAATAGCATGTTGGCACACAAGGTAAACCATTATAAACTCATAGCTAATTAAGCATGGCATAAGTAACTATGATCTGTAAATGTCTTTGCAAACATGTTTATTCATAATAAGCTGAATCGGGAAAAATGAACTCATCATATTTACAAAAACAAGAGAGGTCGAGTTCATACCAGCTTATCTTATCTCAATCAGTCCATCTTATATCGTCATTATTGTCTTTCACTTGCATGACCGAACGGTGTGTATAATAATAATAGTGCACGTGCATTGGACTAAGCTGGAATCTGCAAGCTTTCAATTCAAGAGAGAAGACAAAGTAATTTGGGCTCTAAGTTAAATCAACAATCATGCATATAAGAGCCAGTAAACATTTTCAATATGATCTTCTACTCTTGACCCCCAAAGGAAAGAAAAGAAATAAAACTATTTACACGGGAAAGCTCCCACAAGTAAAAGAAGAACGAGAAATCTTTTTGGGTTTTCATTTAATTACTACTACAAGCATGGAAATTAAACTAACTAATTTTTTTGGTTTTCTTAAGGTTTATCAAACACACAGGAAGAAAGCTAGAAAAATAAATAAAACTAACATGGATAATACAATGAAAGAGTATGAGCACCGACGACTAGAATAGAGTGTGAACATGAATGTAACGTCGGTGAGAAATATGTAATCTGCCAAGTTTAGGCTTTTGGCCTAAGTTGGTCTAATGCCAAGGATAGCCTGGCTCATATCCGAAGTTATAACTGGGGTCGTACTGAGATGCAGCAGCCAATGCATCCTGAGCTGCGGCATGTTGGCGAGCTACCTCCGCTCTCCTCTCGTGTTCGGTTGCCTCCTCCCTAGTTACAACATATCTTTGTTTTGCTTGGTAATCAAAAAGGGAAGGAGCAGGAAGAGTAACATGGACAGCGCGACGCCTGTCAAAGATTAGTCGATACTGGAGGAATTGTTCATTCCTCAAAAGAAAATGATGTCTGACCATCGCGTCATAATCTAAATAAGCAGGAGGCAACACCATATCACCCTCACGTGGGGGTATACCAAGATAATTAGCAACATTGGTTGCATAAATTCCTTCAAATAAATCTCCAGATATACCATTATTATGCAACCTACGTGCAACTATTGCCCCCAAGTTATGATCTTTATTACCTAATACAGCACTCTTGAGGACACAAAGATCAGGGACACACATGTGACATGCTTCATCTTTACCGTTAATGCATCTACCAATGAAGAGAGCAAAATAATGTATGGCAGGAAAGTGAATGCTCCCTATGGTAGCTTGTGCTATATCTCTAGATTCTCCCATAGTGATACTAGCTTGAAAATCTTTATATTCAGATTTGTGGGGTTCATGAACATTGCCCCACTGCGGGAGTTTGCAAGTAGTAGTAAAATCTTCTAGGTCCATGGTATAAGATTCATCATAAATATCAAACAGGACATTTTGAGAATTACGCGAAGATGAAAATTTAAACCTTCTCACGAATGAATCAGTCAATTGGTAGTACTGAGGACACTTATCTTGTATGAAGTCCTCAAGATCAGCATTACGCACATACGCGTCAAATTCATCCTTGATGCCTGCATTAACCATAAGCTCTTCTAATGGCCACTCACAAGCCCGCACTTCAGCTTCCCTTGGTGGTTCATCGTCTTGCTTGTGCATAGCATGCCTAGGTCATATCTTTGTTGAGGAACCACCTTGGTACATTCTCCTAGACAGATTTCTTTTCTCTGAAAAATTTCAGAAATTTTTAGTAACTTCAAAATAAAAGTGAATAAAACTAAACAAGATTGATAGCGACTACTCCCGCAAGTGCCTAGAGCCTATATCATGCATTAGAATTACTTGGGACCTCATAAATTTGACATGCAAGCTCAAGAACAGGGTCACCTATGCAACAAAAATTTGCAATGAATAAAGCACTAGAACAAAAACTAATTGGACCAACAGAGGAGTCACGTACCAAGCAACAATATCCCAAAGCAGTTTTGTGAATGGAGCATTGAGCAAGGAGATCGAAAATCGCAGTAAAATGAGCTAGAACTCATGCTTGAGCTGGATGGGGATTTTTTGGGAGGAAGATGAAGTGTGTGTGTGCCGGAATAAGTGGAGGGGGCCCACCGTGGGCCCATGAGATAGAGGGGCGCGCCCTCCACCCTCGTGGCCAGGTGCTTGCCCCCCCCCTGCAGCGTTCTCAGCGCCTAAAATCATCAAAAATTCCATAAAAACATACTAAATTTGCAGGGCATTTGGAGCACTTTTATTTTCGGGATATTTTTTTATTGCACGGATAATTCAGAAAACAGACAGATAATACTATTTTTGCTTTATTATTCTAAATAACAGAAAGTAAAAAGAGGGTACAAAAGGTTGTGCCTTCTAGTTTCATCCATCTCATGAGCATCAAAATGAATCCACTAACAAGGTTGATCAAGTCTTGTGAACAAACTCATTCCGAATAACACAGAACCGGAGAAATTTTGAATAACACTACGTTACCTCAACGGGGATATGAAAATCCCCAACAATAAGAATATCATACTTTTTCTTGACAGTAGGAAGAGGAAATTCAAAACCTCCAATAATGATAGTTGGAGTTTTTCTAATAGAATTGATGCTATGAACTTGAGGTTGTTTCCTCGGAAAGTGTACCATATTCTCATTATCATTAACATGAAAAGTGACATTGCCTTTGTTGCAATCAATAACAGCCCCTGCAGTATTCAAAAAGGGTCTACCAAGGATAATCGACATACTATCGTCCTTGGGAATATCAAGAATAACAAAGTCCGTTAAGATGGTGACATTTGCAACCACAACAGGCACATCCTCACAAATGCCGACAGGTATAGCAGTTGATTTATCACCCATTTGAAAGATATTTCAGTAGGTGTCAACTTATTCAATTCAAGTCTACGATATAAAGAGAGAGGCATAACACTAACACCGGCTCCAAGATCACATAAAGCAGTTTTAACATAGTTTCTTTTAATGGAGCATGGTATAGTTGGTACCCCTGGATCTCCAAGTTTCATTGGTATTCCACCTTTAAAAGTATAATTAGCAAGCATGGTGGAAATTTCAGCTTCTGGTATCTTTCTTTTATTTGTAATGATATCCTTCATATATTTAGCATAAGGATTTAATTTAAGCATTTCAGTCAAGCGCATACGTAAGAAGATAGGTCTAATCATTTCAGCAAAGCGTTCAAAATCCTCATCATCCTTTGTCTTGGATGGTTTAGGAGGAAAGAGCATGGGTTTCTGAACCCATGGTTCCCTTTCTTTACCATGCTTCCTAGCAACAAAGTCTCTCTTATCATAACGTTGATTCTTTGATTGTGGGTTATCAAGATCAACAGCAGGTTCAGCCTCTACATCATTATTATTGCTAGGTTGACCATCAACATGAACATTATCATTAACATTACCACTAGGTTCACGTTCATCACCTGATTGTGTTTCAGCATCAGAAATAGAAATATTATTGGGATTCTCAGGTGTGTCTATAACAGGTTCGCTAGAAGCATGCAAAGTCCTATCATTTTTCTTTTTCTTCTTTTTAGAAGAACTAGGTGCCTCTAAATTATTTCTCTGAGAACCTTGCTCGATTCTCTTAGGGTGGCCTTCAGGATACAAAGGTTCCTGAGTCATTCTACCAGTTCTAGTAGCCACTCTAACAGCAAAATCATGTTTATTATTTAATTCATCGAGCAAATCACTTTGAGCTTTAAGTACTTGCTCAGCTTGAGTAGTAACCATAGAAGCATATTTGCTAATGAGTTTAAGTTCACCTTTAACTCTAGCCATATAATCACTCAAACGTCCGACCTCGAAAGCATTATTCTTTAATTCTCTACTAACATGAGCATTAAGACTTTCTTGTCTAGCCATAGAGTCATAAAATTCATCTAAACATTGGCTATGAACTTTAGTAGACGGGATTTCAACTTTATCATATCTATAGAGAGAATTTACCTTTACTATTTGTGTCGGGTTATCAAGACAATGTATTTCTTCAACGGGCGGTATATTAAGACCATGTATTTCTTCAATAAGAGGTAAATTCTTAACATCTTCAGCTTTAATACCTTTTTCTTTCATTAATTTCTTTGCCTCTTGCATATCTTCAGGACTGAGAAATAGAACTCCCCTCTTCTTCGGAGTTGGTTTAGGAATAGGCTCAGGAGTTGGCTCAATTGGCTCAGGAATTGCCTCAGGAATTGGCTCAGGAAGAGTCCAATTATTTTCATTAGTCAACATATTGTTCAATAGTAATTCAGCTTGGTTGACTGTTCTTTCCCTGAAAACACAACCAGCACAACTATCCAAGTAGTCCTTGGAAGCATCGGTTAGTCCATTATAAAAATATCAAGTATTTCATTTTTCTTAAGAGGATGATCAGGCAAAGCATTAAGTAATCGAGAAGCCTCCCCAAGCTTGTGGGAGACTCTCTTCTTCGATCTGCACAAAATTATATATTTCCCGCAACGCAGCTTGTTTCTTATGAGCGAGGAAATATTTAGCAGAGAAGTAATAAATCATATCCTGGGGACTACGCACACAACCAGGATCAAGAGAATTAAACCAAGTTTTAGCATCACCCTTTAATGAGAACCGAAATATATTAAGGATATAATAATAGCGAGACTTCTCATCATTAGTAAACAGGGTGGCTATATCATTTAACTTGGTAAGATGTGCCACAATAGTTTCAGATTCATAGCCATAAAAAGGATCAGATTCAACCAAAGTAATTATCTCAGGATCAACAGAGAATTCATAATCCTTATCGGTAACACATATAGGTGAAGTAGCAAAAGTGGGGTCAGGTTTCATTCTAGAATTAAGAGATTGTTGCTTCCATTTAGCTAATAACTTCTTAAGATCATATCTATCATTGCAAGCAAAAATAGCTCTAGGAGCTTCTTCATCCATAACATAACCCTCAGGAACAACAGGAAATTCATAATTAGGGGGAGAACCTTCATGATCACTATCATCAATAATTTCATCTTCAATAATTTCATTCTCTCTAACCCTAGCAAGTTGTTCATCAAGATATTCACCTAATGGCATAGTAGTATCAAGCATAGAAGTAGTTTCATCATAAGTATCATGCATAGCAGAAGTGGCATCATCAATAACATGCAACATATCAGAATTCATAGCAGTAGCAGGTTTAGGTGTCGCAAGCTTACTCAAAATAGAAGGAGAATCTAGTACAGAGCGAGATGGCAGTTCCTTACCTCCCCTCGTAGTCGAGGGAAAAATCTTAGTTCTTGCGTCTTTCAAGTTCTTCATAGTGATCAGCATATATAAATCCCAAGTGACTCAAATAATAGAGCTATGCTCCCCGGCAACGGCGCTACAAATTAGTCTTGATAACCCACAAGTATAGGGGATCGCAACAACTTTCGAGGGTAGAGTATTCAACCCAAATTTATTGATTCGACACAAGGGGAGCCAAAGAATATTCTTAAGTATTAGCAGTTGAGTTGTCAATTCAACCACACCTGGATAACTTAGTATTTGCAGCAAAGTATTTAGTAGCAAATTAGTATGGAAGTGATGGTACTAGTGGCAAAAGTAAAGATAGTAGTTTTGTAATGATTGTAATAGTAACAACGGAAAAGTAAATAAGCAAAGCACAATATGTGAAAAGCTCGTAGGCATTGGATCAGTGATGGATAATTATGTCGGATGCGATTCCTCATGTAATAGCTATAACATAGGGTGACACAGAACTAGCTCCAGTTCATCAATGTAATGTAGGCATGTATTCTGAATATAGTCATACGTGCTTATGGAAAAGAACTTGCATGACATCTTTTGTCCTACCCTCCCATGGCAGCGGGGTCCTAATGGAAACTAAGGGATATTAAGGCCTCCTTTTAATAGAGAACCGAAACAAAGCATTAGCACATAGTGAATACATGAACTCCTCAAACTACGGTCATCACCGAGAAGTATCCCTATTATTGTCACTTCGGGGTTGTCAGATCATAACACATAATAGGTGACTATAGACTTGCAAGATAAGATCAAGAACTCACATGTATTCATGAAAACATAATAGGTTCAGATCTGAAATCATGGCACTCGGGCCCTAGTGACAAGCATTAAGCATAGCAAAGTCATAACAACATCAATCTCAGAACATAGTGGATACTAGGGATCAAACCCTAACAAAACTAACTTGATTACATGGTAAATCTCATCCAACCCATCACCGTCCAGCAAGCCTATGATGGAATTACTCACGCACGGCGGTGAGCATCATGAAATTGGTGATGGAGGATGGTTGATGATGACGACGGTGACAAATCCCCCTCTCTGGAGCCCCGAACGGACTCCAGATCAGTCCTCCCGGGAGAGATTAGGGCTTGGCAGCGGCTCCATGTCATAAAACGTGATGAAACTTTCTCTCTGATTTTTTTCTCTGCGAAACAGAATATATAGAGTTGGAGTTGAGGTCGGTGGAGCTCCAGGGAGCCTAGGAGACAGGGGCGCGCCCCCACCCTCGTGGACAGGGTGTGGGCCCCCTGGTCTTGATTCTTTCGCCAGTATTTTTTATATTTTCCAAAAGTTATCTCCGTGGATTTCCAGGTCATTTCGAGAATTTTTGTTTTCTGCACAATAAACAAAAGCATGGCAGTTCTATTGAAAACAGCGTCAGTCCGGGTTAGTTTCATTCAAATCATGCAAGTTAGAGTCCAAAACAAGGGCAAAAGTGTTTGGAAAAGTAGATACGTTGGAGACGTATCACACACTGCGAGGCTCTTGTAATTAGTTGTTGTTTCACTCTTTTCGTTGTACCATATTATCATATCTATATTGACATGTTCCAAATGCAGAGGAAAGACCGCATGTACCAAAAAGTACCTGAACCAAATGATGTGGAAATCTTCAAGGACTGTCACACCTGCAAGAATAAGGGCATGACTACACCAGTCAAAGCCGTTGTTGTAAGTCCTTAATCCTCATGCCTTTTAACTGCAGCCAATGTCTATTACTCTTTTCAATTTTATACACAATTGTCTTAGCGTATCATTGCACCTTACAAGGTTTAAAAGAGAGGAGTGATGTTCCTTTGATCTTGACCTGTAATCTAGTTTCGTGCTGGACTTGCCCACACAACGTTATAATTGCCTGTTTGTCTGTTCTCAGTTGTTTTGTGATATGAATGATGTCATACTATGCTTACCGTATTATAAACTTCGTCTCTTTATCCTTAGCCCTCAATACAATGTGAAGAAATAGACAATACATTAGCGATGGTACATGGTCATATGTTTGGAACCTGGTTTTATTATGTACTTTGCAATAAAATACAACTAATATTTTACATAGGTTCACCAGAATAAGTTCTGTATATAGACCAAAGTTGTTTTGTTTGGTTTTGCTGCCTCCTTAATATCTTCTGTTCTGGTACTACTAATGTAAAAACTCAACTTTTCAGTGAGCTATGAAAAAATGGTGGAACCGCCACCTTCTGAAGGTGGCGAGGAACCTATAACCGCAATGTCAGCTCTTGCTGCAGTAGGTCAGTACCTGTCCACTAACAGTGCCAAAAGCACGTTCCTGCATAATACTGGGTTGGTTGTTAAGGCAATCTCGTCCAAACTACCTATGCAAACTCAAAGCAATGTTGTATCTGTGCTCCAGACACAAGTCCATTCCCTAACAGAGACCCTTTGTGAAACAAGGAGAGACATTGTTCGATGTCGTCAAGATATGCATGGTTTTGAAACCAGACTATCAGACATTTGCTATGTTGTTCAGGAGCCTAGGAGAAATAAAGGTGAGGGTTATGGTGCTCCATCGGATAATACAACATGAAAACATAATGGTGCATTTATCTGCTAGACTGTTAAGTTTTATGCCAACCTTCCTATTGTTTTATAGTTGTAATTTGTTTTGGTGCGATACAAAATTTGTTCTTAATGTGTAGCCACCGGCTGAAGAAAACAGCAAGCCATTTTTGTATAGTGTAGGGTGTTCCCTATATTTGCACTGGTGGCGATCTTTGATGCCGAGTGGATGTAACCTGTGCAATCGCCTTAATAGCCTAGCGTTAGTTTTGGCCTTATTTATTTCCTAGTCTTCTTTTTCCCTGGTTTGCTAGTGGCCGCAACAACCATGGGCCATATACGGGTCATAGGATCCATGGGTCTTCTATGGGCCGTCGATAAATGGGCCTCCAATAGGGCCATAGAATCGGTGGGCCTCGGGTCATCAGATAAATGGGTCTACATGGGCCGTGAACGGGCGTAATTGGTATCGGCCCAGCACGGTAATGGGCCATTAACAGGCCGGTGGACAGCAAAGGCTTAATTCTGTCACAGGCATAACGGGTCATTAATGGGCCAGAATATAGGGCGGGTTGGAAACGGCGCAACGGGTTAACATTCTAGAAATGGGCCGACTCTTGCCATGGGCCGAATTTGGCCCATTAGGGGAACAGGCTAGTAACGGGCCTAAAGTAATCGAGGGCCGGAAAGGAGCCCAAGAACGTATGGTCGTCAATAGGCCGAAAGCTAACACGGGCTGGAAACGGCCCATGTGAATCACGGGCCGTTAACGGGTACAAAGAAATTTACTGTTCATTATGGGCTAGAGTAACCGTGGGCCTCCAAAGGGCCTAAAGATATGAAGGCTTCATATGGGCCAAAAGACATCGTGGGCCATACATGGGCCGAAAGTGAAATGGGCTGGTGTTATATTTGACGACCCACATGACGTTGTTGGGCCAATTTCTATTAGGGCCTAACAGGTAGTTACCGGGCCGTAAAATGGGCTATTTGCAAAGAGACGGTTAATAGGCTTTTCATGGGCCAGCCCGTTAACTTTTGACCAAGTCAAACGGGACGGCTTTGTAAGCTAAATGGGCCAGTGGTGGGCCGTGACACGTGTCGACATATCATAGGCGCCTATCTGACCCACTGACAAGCTAACACGTGTTTCGTCCGGCCAATAAGAATTTTATATGTGGAAATTTCCCATTGGTCTGGGCTGTTAATGGGTTATCGGATCCAAAACCCGACCCGATAGCTTAACGGTGTTCCATTACGGTGGATGCCACGTGTCGGTCACCCTTGGCGAAAGCACTTCTGTGACGCCCGATTTATCATCATGGAAGTGGACACTTCATGATTATAATTTTGGTAATGTCATGGAACACTTCTACGACAGCACAGGTATGACTATCTTGATTCTATCATAAAATCGTCATGGGTGTACATGCATGACAAAAACGTGACCTACTATGACAAACACGTATCATCACGGAAGTGTATTTTTTTGTAGTGCAAATGAATAAATCATCACTTGGAGGATATCCATAATAGATACATTGAGGAATGAGATATCCAAATATACACAATAAAAAATATCAAACTCCCAAAAGAGAGGATGGTTCCAAACAAACCAAGCTCTCTACAAAGTTTCATGATGGCACAAAGTACCAAAAAGAAAACGGCTTGCCTTCCACCAACACACACTTGATAAGGATCACAAGAAGTGTTTTATAGAAAATAGGATAGCTCCCCCAAGACTAGTGCATTAGAGAAAGTTTGCATTTGAATACAAAATGCACAAGGTGGGATCACCACTTTCACTATATCTAGAAAACACTAGACATGATCAAGAAATTAACAAGATCCACAAGTGGTATGGAAGACAAAGGGAGTTTATACATTCCTTGGCAAGAGATAAGGCAAGTAAAAGCAAAGGACAATGTAAATATGGTCAATAATTTCTACCACACATAAGAGAGTACCAATTGTCAAAAGACAAGGAGTATTTGGAAATAATTCCCGGTGGTAGATAGCAAGGATATCCAACATCATCTTCACACCAAACACAAGCAAATTGCAACTTGTAGAGCTAACATGTCACCTTGGAGCAAGATAATTTACAATATCAATTCTAGGTGACAATATCTCAAATGTACACATTTTCTAGGCTTGTAATATGCACATAGCATATTACTCCCCCATAATGTGATACCAATAAAAACTTAACAAGAGGCAATAAGAGGATCCAACAAGAGATAATTAATGGACTATTTAGAATTTGAATTTCTCATGAGAAGACATACCACATAGCGACTAGATAATCTTGTAATATCAATACTAGATGGTATTCCTCACATACACACATTTATAGGAGTGTGAGGTGCACAAAGCACATCACTCCCCCACAATGGGATATTCCATTAATCTCTCACAAGAGCCAACTAAGATACAAACAAGATGCACAAAGGCTCAACGAACGACACACATGTACATGATGTGCAAACCAACATACACATATTGATTTCTCAAGATAAGCAATTTGGAGACACAACATATACAAACACCTGAAGGGAACATCACCAAAACATGTAAAGGGGCAAGTAACTTTCAATATAAACAATTTAAGTACAAGTTACCGGAAGGAGGCACATTGGATATAGTATAGAAACTTGATAACCCAAATGACTTGGCTTGAGACAATAAGAATGATGAAGTCCCCTTAATTCTTCAAAATGTAGCCAACTCTCCAATGCCCTCCAACAACACCTATTGATCAAGTTTGAGCTAATTGGTCCCAAACCAAGTTGGGTCCTAAGAGGTTAGTCACAATAGGCTTGGCTACCCAAATGGTTCTTTTCTTGACACCACTTTGAGTACCAACAACTTTGGCAAACACATTGCCAACCTTATCCTTCCCAAGAGAATAGATATCATCAATAATAATTGGATTGGATAAGTCACCACTAGTGCATGAAGAAGCAAGGTGACCTTTCTCACGACATAGGTAGCAACGTCTACTCTTCACTTTCTTCTCACTTGATTTCTCAACTTGAGAATCATTAGCTTGAGTTTTCTTGGTAAGAGGCCTTTCTTCAACTTGAGGTTGAGCATGAGAGTGAACTTGTGGCTGATTCCCTTGTTGCTTGTCACTAATGGGCTTCTTCTTCAATAGGAAAGATCTAACATGATGCCCTTCTACTTTGCACTTGAAGCAAGTAATCTTGGCCGAATTCTTGACTTGTGTTTGGCCCTTCTTCTTGTTGCTCTTGGACTTCTTCTTCTTATTGGAGTTGATTCAAGTCCACATTTGTCATTGGGGGATTTTTGCACATTCAAGATATTGTTGAGTGTGGCCTTCCCTTCATAACACTTTTCCAAGTCTTTCTTCAAGGAAGTGACTTGGGCCTTGAGCTCTTTGATTTCCTCTACATGGTTAGTCTCAACACAAGCACTGGAGGAAGTATAAGCTTCATCATTAGAGCAACAAGGCAAGAAAAGCAATTCATCACAAGATGTGCTGATGTTATGCATGGATGAATTAGGAGGACTAGCACAAGGCAATATAACATGTTGACTAAAAGTAGTGCTAGTATCCACATGAGGCTCACTAGATGTTACCTTAGCAATCATGGCCTCATGAGCTATCTTTAGCACATTATGGGATACTAGAATATCATCATGAGAGCTTGAGAGCTTTTCATGGCTTTCTTCCAATTTCTCATAATTGCTAGATAGCAACTTAAGTTGAGCCCATAGCTCAACATTCTCCTTAAAAATGGATGCTTCACAAGTAATAGAGTTAGTAGTACAAGGATCATCATTAACAACAATAGGAGAGGGAAACTTGGCAAGCTCTTTTAAATAAGAAGCTTCAAGTTGAGCATGAGAATCGGTGAGTTTGATGAGCTCACCAGCCATTTTTGAGGTGCTCAAAATCCTCAAGGAGTCTAGCATGAGAAACTTCAAGCTTAGCATTTTTAGTTTCAAAATCATTGGCCACCTCAAGAGCTCTATCATGAGATTCCTTCACTATAGATAGTTCTAGAGCAAAAGTCTCCTCAAGAGATTCCTTGGTGGTTTGTTCTAGTTCAAGAGCTTGAGAGAGGTCTGCAATCTCATTAGTGTAATCACGCTCATGACCTTCCATTTTCTCAATGGTGACCTCATGCTCCTCAAGATGAGATTCCAACTCCTCAACATACTTCTTGCCCTCAATGGCAATGGACATGATTTCCATGAAGTTGGAACGAGCAATTTTATTTTTATGAAGAGATTTAAAAACCATTTCCCCCTTAATTTTTAAGGATGCAACGTTATCTTTCTCTTCATCATTAGCATTAACATCATCATCAAGAGACATATTGGGTTTCAAACTAGGAGATACCTTTGAAGCCTTAGCCATAAGGCATAAAGCAATAGATGATGATGTAGGATCCCTTGAAGCACCATTTAAGACCACATCTTGTTCCATGGAGTGTTGAGTTTCCTCTAAATTGTTAGCACAACAACTCGAGGAAATAGATACATTTTTATCATGGAAACAAGACATAGCAAGCATATCATCATGAGATTTGAGCAAGCAATTTCTACATGATATGCAAGGGCTATCAACACAAGCTTTTGAAACATGTAAGGTGCTCGAAGTGTTAAAGTCCAAAGAAATACCATTGCAATAAGATAATGATGAAGGATCACCAAGAACAAGCACACTATCATCATTGCAATGACCAACACTACTCACCATAGCATTACCTTGTGGCAATCCACATGTAGGTGAAGTAGAGGAAGTTGAGAAGGCAACACGTCCGGAGGTGGAGGGAGAACAATCATCCCCACAAATCTTGGACACGCCATATCTATCTTGAAGCTTTGTCCACAACTCATGAGCATCCCGTGTTGGAAATATGCCCTAGAGGCAATAATAAAAGCATTATTATTATATTTCCTTGTTCATGATAATTGTCTTTATTCATGCTATAATTGTGTTATCTGGAAATCGTAATACATGTGTGAATAACAGACATCAACATGTCCCTAGTGAGCCTCTAGTTGACTAGCTCGTTGATCAACAGATAGTCATGATTTCCTGACTATGGACACTGGATGTCATTGATGACGAGATCACATCATTAGGAGAATGATGTGATGGACAAGACCCAATCCTAAACATAGCACAAGATCGTATAGTTCGTTTGCTAGAGTTTTGCAATGTCAAAGTATCTTTTCCTTAGACCATGAGATCGTGTAACTCCCGGATACCGTAGGAGTGCTTTGGGTATGCCAAACGTCACAACGTAACTGGGTGACTATAAAGGTAGACTACGGGTATCTCCGAAAGTGTCTGTTGGGTGACATGGATCAAGACTGGGATTTGTCACTCCGTATGACGGAGAGGTATCACTGGGCCCACTCGGTAATACATCATCATAATGAGCTCAGAGTGACCAAGTGTCTGGTCACGGGATCATGCATTACGGTACGAGTAAAGTGACTTGCCGGTAACGAGATTGAACGAGGTATTGGGATACCGACGATCGAATCTCGGGCAAGTAACATATCGATAGACAAAGGGAATAGCGTACGGGGTTGATTGAATCCTCGACATCGTGGTTCATCCGATGAGATCATCGTGGAGCATGTGGGAGCCAACATGGGTATCCAGATCCCGCTGTTGGTTATTGACCGGAGAGTCGTCTCGGTCATGTCTGCTTGTCTCCCGAACCCGTAGGGTCTACACACTTAAGGTTCGGTTACGCTAGGGTTGTAGGGATATGTATATGCAGTAACCCGAATGTTGTTCGGAGTCCCGGATGAGATCCCGGACG
Source organism: Triticum aestivum (assembly GCF_018294505.1). Classification (NCBI taxonomy): domain Eukaryota; kingdom Viridiplantae; phylum Streptophyta; class Magnoliopsida; order Poales; family Poaceae; genus Triticum; species Triticum aestivum. The sequence goes on along the minus strand of NC_057804.1, from coordinate 614,712,101 downwards.
TCACGAGGAGTTCCGGAATGGTCCGGAGGTAAAGATTTATATATGGGAAGTCCTGTTTCGGGCATCGGGACAAGTTTCGGGGTTATCGGTATTGTACCGGGACCACCGGAAGGGTCCCGGGGGTCCACCGGGTGGGTCCACCTGTCCCGGGGGGCCACATGGGCTGTAAGGGGGTGCGCCTTGGCCTAATGGGCCAAGGGCACCAGCCCCACATAGGCCCATGCGCCTAGGGTTTAAGGGGGCAAGAGTCCTAGGAGGGTAAGGCACCTCCTAGGTGCCTTGGGGGGGAGGGAAACCTCCCCTTGGCCGCCGGCCCATAGGAGATTGGATCTCCTAGGCTGCGCACCACCCCCCCTTGGCACCCCTATATATAGTGGGGGAGAGGAGGGACTTCATACCTGAACGCCTCGGCCTTTGGTTGCCTCCTTCTCCCTCCCCAACACCTCCTCAACCTCCATAGTGCTTAGCGAAGCTCTGCCGGAGTACTGCAGCTCCATCAACACCACGCCGTCGTGCTGCTGCTGGTGCCATCTCCCTCAACCTCTCCTCCCTCCCTTGCTGGATCAAGAAGGAGGAGACGTGGCTGTTCCGTACGTGTGTTGAACGCGGAGGTGCCGTCCGTTCGGCGCTGGTCATCGGTGATTTGGATCACGTCGAGTACGACTACATCATCACCGTTCTTTTGAACGCTTCCGCTCGCGATCTACAAAGGTATGTAGATGCATCTAATCACTCGTTGCTAGATGAACTCCTAGATGATCTTGGTGAAACGAGTAGGAAAATTTTTGTTTTCTGCAACGTTCCCCAACAGTGGCATCATGAGCTAGGTCTATGCGTAGTTCTTCTTGCGCGAGTAGAACACAATTTGTTGTGGGCGTAGATTTGTCAACTTTCTTGCCGTTACTAGTCCTTTCTTGCTTCAGCGGTATTGTGGGATGAAGCGGCCCGGACCAACCTTACACGTACGCTTACGTGAGACCGGTTCCACCGACTAACATGCACTAGTTGCATAAGGTGGCTGGCGGGTGTCTGTCTCTCCTACTTTAGTTGGAGCGGAATCGATGAACAGGGTCCTTATGAAGGGTAAATAGAAGTTGACAAATCACGTTGTGGCTTTAACGTAGGTAAGAAAACGTTCTTGCTAGAACCCTAATTCAGCCACGTAAAACTTGCAACAACAATTAGAGGACGTCTAACTTGTTTTTGCAGCAAGTGGTTTGTGATATGATATGGCCAAAGTTGTGATGAATGATGAATGATCTATATGTGATGTATGAGATGTTCATGCTATTGTAATAGGATTCACGACTTGCATGTCGATGAGTATGACAACCGGCAGGAGCCATAGGAGTTGTCTTTATTCTTTTATATGACCTGCGTGTCATCAAGAAACGCCATGTAAATTACTTTACTTTATTGCTAAACGCGTTAGCCATAGTAGTAGAAGTAATAGTTGGCGAGCAACTTCATGGAGACACGATGATGGAGATCATGATGATGGAGATCATGGTGTCAAGCCGGTGACAAGATGATCATGGAGCCCCAAGATGGAGATCAAAGGAGCTATGTGATATTGGCCATATCATGTCACGTTTATTATTTGATTGCATGTGATGTTTATCATGTTTTGCATCTTGTTTACTTAGAACGACGGTAGTAAATAAGATGATCCCTCACAATAATTTCAAGAAGTGTTCCCCCTAACTGTGCACCGTTGCGACAGTTCGCTGTTTCAAAACACCACGTGATGATCGGGTGTTTTATTCAGACGTTCACATACAACGGGTGTAAGACAGATTTACACATGCAAACACTTAGGTTGACTTGACGAGCCTAGCATGTACAGACATGGCCTCGGAACACAGAAGACCGAAAGGTCGAGCATGAGTCGTATAGAAGATACGATCAACATGAAGATGTTCACCGATGTTGACTAGTCCGTCTCACGTGATGATCGGACACGGTCTAGTTTAACTCGGATCATGTAATACTTAGATGACCAGAGGGATGTCTAATCTAAGTGGGAGTTCACTAATAATTTGATTAGTTGAACTTAATTATCATGAACTTAGTCTAAAATCTTTGCAATATGTCTTGTAGATCAAATGGCCAACGTAGTCCTCAACTTCAACGCGTTCCTAGAGAAAACTAAGCTGAAAGACGATGGCAGCAACTATACGGACTGGGTCCGGAACCTGAGGATCATCCTCATAGCTGCCAAGAAAGATTATGTCCTACAAGCACCGCTTGGTGACGCACCCGTTCTCCCTGCAGAACAAGATGTTATGAACGCTTGGCAGGCACGTTTCGATGACTACTCCCTCGTTCAGTGCGGCATGCTTTACAGCCTAGAGCCGGGGCTCCAAAAGCGTTTTGAGAGACATGGAGCATATGAGATGTTCGAAGAGCTGAAAATGGTTTTCCAAGCTCATGCCCGGGTCGAGAGATATGAAGTCTCCGACAAATTCTTTAGCTGTAAGATGGAGGAAAACAGTTCTGTCAGTGAGCACATACTCACTATGTCTGGGTTGCATAACCGCTTGACTCAGCTGGGAGTTAATCTCCCGGATGATGCGGTCATTGACAGAATCCTCCAGTCGCTTCCACCAAGCTACAAGAGCTTTGTGATGAACTTCAATATGCAGGGGATGGAAAAGACCATTCCTGAAGTATTTGCTATGCTGAAATCAGCAGAGGTAGAAGTCAGAAAGGAACATCAAGTGTTGATGGTCAATAAAACCACTAAGTTCAAGAAAGGCAAGGGTAAAAAGAACTTCAAGAAGGACGGCAAGGAGGTTGCCGCGCCCGGCAAGCAAGCTGCTGGGAAGAAGCCAAAGAATGGACCCAAGCCCGAGACTGAGTGCTTTTATTGCAAGGGAAGCGGTCACTGGAAGCGGAACTGCCCTAAGTACTTAGCGGATAAGAAGGCCGGCAAAACAAAAGGTATATGTGATATACATGTAATTGATGTGTACCTTACTAGTGCCCGTAGTAGCTCCTGGGTATTTGATACCGGTGCAGTTGCTCACATTTGTAACTCAAAGCAGGGGCTGCGGAATAAGCGGAAACTGGCAAAGGACGAGGTGACGATGCGCGTCGGGAATGGTTCCAAGGTCAATGTGATCGCCGTCGGCACGCTACCTCTGCATCTCCCTTCGGGATTAGTTTTAAACCTTAATAATTGTTATTTAGTGCCAGCTTTGAGCATGAACATTGTATCGGGATCTCGTTTAATTCGAGATGGCTACTCTTTTAAATCTGAGAATAATGGTTGTTCCATTTTTATGAGAGATATGTTTTATGGTCATGCTCCTATGGTGAATGGTTTATTCCTTATGAATCTCGAACGTGATGCTACACATATTCATAATGTGAGTACCAAAAGAAGTAAGGTTGATAATGATAGTCCCACATACTTGTGGCACTGCCGCCTTGGTCACATAGGTGTTAAACGCATGAAGAAGCTCCATGCTGATGGACTTTTAGAGTCTCTTGATTATGAATCATTTGACACGTGCGAACCATGCCTTATGGGTAAAATGACCAAGACTCCGTTCTCAGGAACAATGGAGCGAGCAACCGACTTATTGGAAATCATACATACTGATGTGTGCGGTCCGATGAGTGTTGAGGCTCGCGGTGGCTATCGTTATGTTCTCACCCTCACTGATGATTTAAGTAGGTATGGGTATATCTACTTAATGAAACACAAGTCTGAAACCTTTGAAAAGTTCAAGGAATTTCAGAGTGAGGTTGAAAATCAACGTGACAGGAAAATCAAGTTTCTACGATCAGATCGTGGAGGAGAATACTTGAGTCACGAGTTTGGGGCACACTTAAGAAAATGTGGAATAGTTTCACAACTCACGCCGCCTGGAACACCTCAGCGTAATGGTGTGTCCGAACGTCGTAATCGCACTCTGTTAGATATGGTGCGATCTATGATGTCTCTTACCGATTTACCGCTTTCTTTTTGGGGCTATGCTTTAGAGACTGCCGCATTCACTTTAAATAGGGCTCCGTCGAAATCCGTTGAGACGACACCGTATGAATTATGGTTTGGGAAGAAACCTAAGCTGTCGTTTCTAAAAGTTTGGGGATGCGATGCTTATGTCAAGAAACTTCAACCTGAAAAGCTCGAACCCAAATCGGAAAAATGCGTCTTCATAGGGTACCCAAAAGAAACTATTGGGTACACCTTCTACCTCAGATCCGAAGGCAAGATCTTTGTTGCCAAGAATGGGTCCTTTCTGGAGAAAGAGTTTCTCTCGAAAGAAGTAAGTGGGAGGAAAGTAGAGCTTGATGAAGTATTGCCTCTTGAACCGGAAAATGGCGCAACTCAAGAAAATGTTCCTGAGGTGCCTGCACCGACTAGAGAGGAAGTTAATGAAAATGATCAAGATACTTCTGATCAAGCCCCTACTGAAATCCGAAGGTCCACAAGGACACGTTCCGCACCAGAGTGGTACGGCAACCCTGTCTTGGAAATCATGTTGTTAGACAACGGTGAACCTTCGAACTATGAAGAAGCGATGGCGGGACCGGATTCCGACAAATGGCTGGAAGCCATGAAATCCGAGATAGGATCCATGTATGAAAACAAAGTATGGACTTTGACTGACTTGCCCGTTGAGCGGCGAGCCATAGAAAATAAATGGATCTTTAAGAGGAAGACAGACGCGGATGGTAATGTGACCATCTATAAAGCTCGGCTTGTCGCTAAGGGTTATCGACAAGTTCAAGGGGTTGACTACGATGAGACTTTCTCACCGGTAGCGAAGCTGAAGTCCGTCCGAATCATGTTAGCAATTGCCGCATTCTATGATTACGAAATATGGCAAATGGACGTCAAAACGGCATTCCTTAATGGTTTCCTTAAGGAAGAATTGTATATGATGCAGCCGGAAGGTTTTGTCGATCCTAAGAATGCTGACAAAGTGTGCAAGCTCCAACGCTCGATTTATGGGCTGGTGCAAGCATCTCGGAGTTGGAACATTCGCTTTGATGAGATGATCAAAGCGTTTGGGTTTACACAGACTTATGGAGAAGCCTGCGTTTACAAGAAAGTGAGTGGGAGCTCTGTAGCATTTCTCATATTATATGTAGATGACATACTTTTGATGGGAAATGATATAGAACTCTTGGACAGCATCAAGGCCTACTTGAATAAAAGTTTTTCAATGAAGGACCTTGGAGAAGCTGCTTATATATTAGGCATCAAAATCTATAGAGATAGATCAAGACGCCTCATAGGTCTTTCACAAAGCACATACCTTGATAAGATATTGAAGAAGTTCAATATGGATCAATCCAAGAAGGGGTTCTTGCCTGTGTTGCAAGGTATGAAATTGAGCTCAGCTCAATGTCCGACCACGGCAGAAGATATAGAAGAGATGAGCGTCATCCCCTATGCCTCAGCCATAGGTTCTATTATGTATGCCATGCTGTGTACCAGACCTGATGTAAACCTTGCCGTAAGTTTGGTAGGAAGGTACCAAAGTAATCCCGGCAAGGAACACTGGACAGCGGTCAAGAATATCCTGAAGTACCTGAAAAGGACTAAGGAAATGTTTCTCGTTTATGGAGGTGACGAAGAGCTCGTCGTAAAGGGTTACGTCGACGCTAGCTTCGACACAGATCTGGATGACTCTAAGTCACAAACCGGATACGTGTATATTTTGAATGGTGGGGCAGTGAGCTGGTGCAGTTGCAAGCAAAGCGTCGTGGCGGGATCTACATGTGAAGCGGAGTACATGGCAGCCTCGGAGGCAGCACATGAAGCAATATGGGTGAAGGAGTTCATCACCGACCTAGGAGTCATACCCAATGCGTCGGGGCCGATCAAGCTCTTCTGTGACAACTCTGGAGCTATTGCACTTGCCAAGGAGCCCAGGTTTCACAAGAAGACAAGGCACATCAAGCGTCGCTTCAACTCCATTCGTGAAAATGTTCAAGATGGAGACATAGAGATTTGTAAAGTACATACGGACCTGAATGTAGCAGATCCGTTGACTAAACCTCTCCCTAGAGCAAAACATGATCAACACCAGAATTCCATGGGTGTTCGATTCATCACAATGTAACTAGATTATTGACTCTAGTGCAAGTGGGAGACTGTTGGAAATATGCCCTAGAGGCAATAATAAAAGCATTATTATTATATTTCCTTGTTCATGATAATTGTCTTTATTCATGCTATAATTGTGTTATCCGGAAATCGTAATGCATGTGTGAATAACAGACACCAACATGTCCCTAGTGAGCCTCTAGTTGACTAGCTCGTTGATCAACAGATAGTCATGGTTTCCTGACTATGGACACTGGATGTCATTGATAACGAGATCACATCATTGGGAGAATGATGTGATGGACGAGACCCAATCCTAAACATAGCACAAGATCGTATAGTTCGTTTGCTAGAGTTTTGCAATGTCAAAGTATCTTTTCCTTAGACCATGAGATCGTGTAACTCCCGGATACCGTAGGAGTGCTTTGGGTATGCCAAACGTCACAACGTAACTGGGTGACTATAAAGGTAGACTACGGGTATCTCCGAAAGTGTCTGTTGGGTGACATGGATCAAGACTGGGATTTGTCACTCCGTATGACGGAGAGGTATCACTGGGCCCACTCGGTAATGCATCATCATAATGAGCTCAGAGTGACCAAGTGTCTGGTCACGGGATCATGCATTACGGTACGAGTAAAGTGACTTGCCGGTAACGAGATTGAACGAGGTATTGGGATACCGACGATCGAATCTCGGGCAAGTAACATATCGATAGACAAAGGGAATAGCGTACGGGGTTGATTGAATCCTCGACATCGTGGTTCATCCGATGAGATCATCGTGGAGCATGTGGGAGCCAACATGGGTATCCAGATCCCGCTGTTGGTTATTGACCGGAGAGTCGTCTCGGTCATGTCTGCTTGTCTCCCGAACCCGTAGGGTCTACACACTTAAGGTTCAGTTACGCTAGGGTTGTAGGGATATGTATATGCAGTAACCCGAATGTTGTTCGGAGTCCCGGATGAGATCCCGGACGTCACGAGGAGTTCCGGAATGGTCCGGAGGTAAAGATTTATATATGGGAAGTCCTGTTTCGGGCATCGGGACAAGTTTCGGGGTTATCGGTATTGTACCGGGACCACCGGAAGGGTCCCGGGGGTCCACCGGGTGGGTCCACCTGTCCCGGGGGGCCACATGGGCTGTAAGGGGGTGCGCCTTGGCCTAATGGGCCAAGGGCACCAGCCCCACATAGGCCCATGCGCCTAGGGTTTAAGGGGGCAAGAGTCCTAGGAGGGTAAGGCACCTCCTAGGTGCCTTGGGGGGGAGGGAAACCTCCCCTTGGCCGCCGGCCCATAGGAGATTGGATCTCCTAGGCTGCGCACCACCCCCCCTTGGCACCCCTATATATAGTGGGGGAGAGGAGGGACTTCATACCTGAACGCCTCGGCCTTTGGTTGCCCCCTTTTCCCTCCCCAACACCTCCCCAACCTCCAGAGTGCTTAGCAAATCTCTGCCGGAGTACGACAGCTCCATCAACACCACGCCGTCGTGCTGCTGCTGGTGCCATCTCCCTCAACCTCTCCTCCCTCCCTTGCTGGATCAAGAAGGAGGAGACGTGGCTGTTCCGTACGTGTGTTGAACGCGGAGGTGCCGTCCGTTCGGCGCTGGTCATCGGTGATTTGGATCACGTCGAGTACGACTACATCATCACCGTTCTTTTGAACGCTTCCGCTCGCGATCTACAAAGGTATGTAGATGCATCTAATCACTCGTTGCTAGATGAACTCCTAGATGATCTTGGTGAAACGAGTAGGAAAATTTTTGTTTTCTGCAACGTTCCCCAACATCCCGGAACGGCATGAGTTGAAATATAACTACATTGCTCAAAGCATTGAAAAGCACATTAGAAGCTTGAGCATTGAGATAAGAGTTTTTCTCATCCTCTAAAGATAATCTTTGGGGATCCTTTGGAGGAGAAAAACCCATATCTACAATTCGCTCTAAATTTGGTTCCATGACCCTAAAGAGATTAAGCATGCGAATTACCCAAACATCAAAAATTGTGCCATCAAAACTAAGAGTGTCAGATAATCCTAATCCCCTAGTCGACATATTTACTCTCTAGGCGGTTAATCCTAACAAAGAGAGACGAGGCTCTGATACCAATTAAAAGATCGTGGATGTCGCCTAGAGGGGGGTGAATAGGAGGTTTCAAATAATTACAGTTTAGGCTTGAACAAATGCGGAATAAACCTAGCGCTTAATTTGTCAAGCACAAAACCTACAACCACTAGGCTCACCTATGTGCACCAACAACTTATGCTAAGAAAGATAAACTACTAGGTGATAGCAAGATATATGACAAGAAACAATATGGCTATCACAAAGTAAAGTGCATAAGTAAAGGGCTCGGGTAAGAGATAACCGAGCCACACAGAGATGACGATGTAGCCCGAAGTTCACACCCTCGCAGATGCTAATCTCCGTTTGGAGCGGTGTGGACGCACAATGCTCCCCAAGAAGCCAATAGGGCCACTATAATCTCCTCATGCCCTTGCACAGTGCAAGATGTCGTGATTCCACTAAGGGACCCTTGCGGGCGGTCACCGAACCTGTACAAATGGCAACCCTTGGGGGCGGTCATCGAACCCGTACACGTTGGCAACCCTTGGGGCGGTCATTGGTACCCGTCAAATTGATCGGGGTGATCTCCACAACCTAATTGGAGACCCCGATGCTGAAGGAAATATGCCCTAGAGGCAATAATAAAGTTATTATTTATTTCCTTATATCATGATAAATTTTTATTATTCATGCTAGAATTGTATTAACTGGAAACATAATACATGTGTGAATACATAGACAAACATAGTGTCACTAGTATGCCTCTACTTGACTAGCTCGTTTATCAAAGATGGTTATGTTTCCTAGCCATGGACAAATGAGTTGTCATTTGATTAACGGGATCACATCATTAGGAGAATGATGTGATTGACATGACCCATTTCGTTAGCTTAGCACTTGATCGTTTAGTATATTGCTATTGCTTTCTTCATGACTTATACATGTTCCTGTAACTATGAGATTATGCAACTCCCGTTTACCGGAGGAACACTTTGGGTGCTACCAAACGTCACAACGTAACTGGGTGATTATAAAGGAGTACTACATGTGTCTTCGAAGGTACATGTTGGGTTGGTGTATTTCGAGATTGGGTTTTGTCACTCCGATTGTCGGAGAGGTATCTCTGGGCCCTCTCGGTAATGCACATCACTATAAGCCTTGCAAGCAATGTAGCTAATGAGTTAGTTACGGAATGATGTATTACGTAACGAGTAAAGAGACTTGCCGGTAACGAGATTGAACTAGGTATTGGATACCAACGATCAAATCTCGGGTAAGTAACATATCGATGACAAAGGGAACAACATATGTTGTTATGCGGTTTGACCGATAAAGATCTTCGTAGAATATGTGGGAGCCAATATGGGCATCCAGGTCCCGCTATTGGTTATTGACCAGAAACAAGTTCTAGGTCATGTCTACATAGTTCTCGAACCCGTAGGGTCCACACGCTTAACGTTTCGTTGACGATATAGTATTATATGAGTTATGTATGTTGGTAACCGAATGTTGTTCGGAGTCGCGAATGAGATCATGGACATGACGAGGAACTCCGGAATGGTCCGGAGATAAAGTTTGATATATGGGATAATAGTGTTTGATCTCCGGAAGAGTTCCGGAATTCACCGGAAGGGGTTCCGGATGTTTCTCGAAATGTTTGGGTACGAGAACACGTTATTTGGGCCAAAAGGGAAAGCCCACAAGGTTTTTGGAAAGCGCAAAAGGAAGTTTTGCGGAGTCCAGGGGCCAGACGCCAGGGTCCCTGGCGTCTGGGTCCAGACGCCGGGGACCCTGGCGTCTGGCCCTGGAGTCCGAGAAGAACTCTTGCCTTTCGGGTGAAACCGACTTTGTGGAGGCTTTTACTCCAAGTTTCGACCCCAAGGCTCAACATATAAATAGAGGGGCAGGGCTAGCACCAAAGACACATCAAGAAACACTAAGCCATGTGCCGGCAACCCCGTCCCCTCTAGTTTATCCTCCGTCATAGTTTCCGTAGTGCTTAGGCGAAGCCCTGCGGAGATTGTTCTTCATCAACACCGTCACCACGCCGTCGTGCTGCCGGAACTCATCTACTACTTCGCCCGTCTTGCTGGATCGAGAAGGCGAGGACGTCATCGAGCTGAACGTGTGCAGAACTCGGAGGTGCCGTGCGTTCGGTACTTGGATCGGTCGGATCGTGAAGACGTACGACTACATCAACTGCGTTGATAAACGCTTCTGCTTAGCGATCTTCAAGGGTATGAAGATATACTCCTCCTCTCGTTGTTATGCATCACCATGATCTTGCGTGTGCGTAGGAAAAAAAATTAAATTACTACGTTCCCCAACAGTGGTATCAGAGCCTAGGTTTTATGCGTTGATGTTATATGCACGAGTAGAACACAAGTGAGTTGTGGGCGATACAAGTCATACTGCTTACCAGCATGTCATACTTTGGTTCGGCGGTATTGTGAGATGAAGCGGCCCGGACCGACATTACGCATACGCTTACGCGAGACTGGTTTCACCGTTACGAGCACTTGTGCTTAAAGGTGGCTGGCGGGTGTCTGTCTCTCTCACTTTAGCTGAATTGAGTGTGCCTACGCCCGGTCCTTGCGAAGGTTAAAACAGCACTAACTTGACGAACTATCGTTGTGGTTTTGATGCGTAGGTAAGAACGGTTCTTGCTAAGCCCGTAGCAGCCACGTAAAATTTGCAACAACAAAGTAGAGGACGTCTAACTTGTTTTTGCAGGGTATGTTGTGATGTGATATGGTCAAGATGTGATGCTATATTTTTGTATGAGATGATCATGTTTTGTAACCGAAGTTATCGGCAACTGGCAGGAGCCATATGGTTGTCGCTTTATTGTATGAAATGCAAACGCCTTGTAATTGCTTTACTTTATCACTAAGCGGTAGCGATAGTCGTAGAAGCAATAGATGGCGTAACGACAACGATGCTACGATGGAGATCAAGGTGTCGCGCCGGTGACGATGGTGATCACGACGGTGCTTCGAATATGGAGATCACAAGCACAAGATGATGATGGGCATATCATATCACTTATATTGATTGCATGTGATGTTTATCCTTTATGCATCTTATCTTGCTTTGATTGACGGTAGCATTTTAAGATGATATCTCACTAATTATCAAGAAGTGTTCTCCCTGAGTATGCACTGTTGCAAAAGTTCTTCATGCTGAGACACCATGTGATGATTGGGTGTGATAGGCTCTACGTTCAAATACAACGGGTGCAAAACAGTTGCACACGCGGAATACTCGGGTTAAACTTGACGAGCCTAGCATATACAGATATGGCCTCGGAACACGGAGACAGAAAGGTCGAGTGTGAATCATATAGTAGATATGATCAACATAGTGATGTTCACCATTGAAAACTACTCCATCTCACGTGATGATCGGACATGGTTTAGTGGATTTGGATCACGTAATCACTTAGATGACTAGAGAGATGTCTGTCTAAGTGGGAGTTCTTAAGTAATATGATTAATTGAACTTTAATTTATCATGAACTTAGTCCTGGTAGTATTTTGCAAATTATGTTGTAGATCAATAGCTCGCGTTGTTACTTCCCTATGTTTTTGCCTCCCTGTGTTTTTATATGTGTTCCTAGAGAAAACTAAGTTGAAAAATGTTAGTAGCAATGATGCCGACTTGGTCCGTGATCTGAGGTTTATCCTCATTGCTGCACAGAAGAATTATGTCCTTGATGCACCGCTAGGTGACAGACCTATTGCAGGAGCAAATGCAGACGTTATGAACGTTTGGCTAGCTCAATATGATGACTACTTGATAATTTTTGTGCACCATGCTTTATGGCTTAGAACCGGGACTACAAAAATGTTTTTTGAAACGTCATGGAACATATAAGATGTTTCAAGAGATGAAATTGGTATTTCAGACTCATGCCCGTGTCAAGAGGTATGAGACCTTTGACAAATACTTCGCCTAAAAATGGAGGAGAATTGCTCAACTAGTGAGCAAGTACTTAGATTTTCTGATTACTACAATCACTTGAATCAAGTGGGAGTTAATCTTCCAGATAAGATAGTGATTGGCAGAGTTCTCTAGTCACCATCACCAAGTTACTAGAACTTCGTGATGAACTATAATGCAAGGGATGACGAAAACGATTCCCGAGCTCTTCGTGATGCTGAAATCGACGAAGGTAGAAATCAAGAAAGAGCATCAAGTGTTGATGATTGACAAGATCACTAGTTTCAAGTAAAGGGCAAAGGGAAAGAAAGGGAACTTCAACTAGAATGAAAAGCAAGTTGTCACTCCCATGAAGAAGTCCAAAGCTGAACCAAAGCCTGGAACTGAGTGCTTACACTGCAAAGGAAATGGTCACTGGAAACGGAAATACCCTGAATATTTGGTGGATAAGAAGGATGGCAAACTAAACAAGGGTATATTTGATATATAGGTTATTGATGTGTACCTTACTAGTGTTTATAGTAACCCCTGAGTATTTGATACTTGTTCGGTTGCTAAGATTAGTAACTCGAAACAGGAGTTACAGAATAAACAGAAACTAGTTGAGGGTGAAGTGACGATGTGTGTTGGAAGTGGTTCCAAGATTGATATGATCATCATCGCACACTCCCTATACTTTCGGGATTAGTGTTAAACCTAAATAAATGTTATTTGGCGTTTGCGTTGAGCATGAATATGATTTGATCATGTTTATTGCGATACGGTTATTCATTTAAAGTCAAAGAATAATTGTTGTTCTGTTTACATGAATAAACCTTCAATGGTCATACACCCAATGAAAATAGTTTGTTGGATCTCGATCGTAGTGATACACATATTAACAATATTGATGCCAAAAGATGCAAAGTTAATAATGATAGTGCAACTTATTTGTGGCACTGCCTTTGGGTCATATCGGTGTAAAGCGCATGAAGAAACTCCATAAAGATGGATTTTTGGAATCACTTGGTTATGAATCATTTGATGCTTGCGAACCGTGCCTTTTGGGCAAGATGACTAAAACTCCGTTCTCCGGAACAATGGAACGAGCTACTGACTTATTAGAAATAATACATACCGATGTATGCGATCCGATGAGTGTTAAGGCTCGTGGCAAGTATCGTTATTTTCTAACCTTCACAAATGATTTGAGCAGATATGGGTATATCTACTTGATGAAACATAAGTCTGAAATAGTTGACAAGTTCAAAGAAGTTCAGAGTGAAGTGGAAAAATCATCGTAACAAGAAAAATAAAGTTTCTACGATCTGATCGTGGAGACGAATATTTGAGTTATGAGTTTGGTCTTCATTTGAAACAATGTGAAATAGTTTCGCAACTCACGCCATCTAGAACACCACAATGTAATGGTGTGTCCAAACGTCGTAATCGTACTTTACTAGATATGGTGTGATCTATGATGTCTCTTTTTGGTTTACCACTATCGTTTTGGGGTTATGCATTAGAGACAGCTGCATTCACGTTTAATAGGGCACCATCTAAATCCGTTGAGATGACACCGTATGAACTATGGTTTAGCAATAAACCTAAGTTGTCGTTTCTTAAAGCTTGGAGTTGCGATACTTATATGAAAAAAAGGTTTTCAACCTGATAAGATCGAACCCAAATCGAAGAAGTGCGTCTTCATAGAATACCCAAAGGTAACTATTGGGTACACCTTCTATCACAGATCCGAAGGCAAGTTATTCGTTGCTAAGATGGATCCTTTCTAGAGAAGAAGTTTCTCTCGAAAGAAGTGAGTGGGAGGAAAGTAGAACTTGATGAGGTAATTGTACCTTCTCCCTTATTGGAAAGTAGTTCATCACATAAATCAGTTCCAGTGATTACTACACCAATTAGTGAGGAAGTTAATGATGATGATCATGAAACTTCAGATCAAGTTGCTGCCAAACCTCGTAGGTCTTCCAGAGTAAGATCCGTACCAGAGTGGTACGGTAATCATGTTCTGGAATTCATGTTACTAGACCATGATGAAACCTACGAACTATGAGGAAGCGATGATGAGCTCAGATTCCACGAAATGGCTTGAGGCCATAAAATCTGAGATATGATCCATGTATGAGAACAAAGTATGGACTTTGATTGACTTGCTCTGATCAGCAAGCCATGTTAAATAAATGGATCTTCAAGAGGAAGACGGACACTGATAGTAGTGTTGCTATCTACTAAGCTCGACTTGTTGCGAAACATTTTCGACAAGTTCAAAGTGTTGAATATGATGAGATTTTCTCACTCGCATCGATGCTTAAGTCTGTCTGAATCATGTTAGTAATTGCCACATTTTATGAAATCTGGCAAATGGATGTCAAAACTGCATTCCTTAATGGATTTTTTAAAGAAGACTTGTATATGATGCAACCAGAAGGTTTTGTTAATCATAAAGATGCTAACAAAATGTGCAAGCTCCAGCGATCCATCAATGGACTGGTGCAAGCATCTCGGAGTTGGAATATACGCTTTGGTGAGTTGATCCTCATGCCCTTGCACAATGCAAGATGTCGTGATTCCACTAAGGGACCCTTGAGGGCAGTCACCCAACATGTACAAATGGCAACCCTTGGGGGCGGTCATCGAACCCGTACACGTTGGCGACCCTTGGGGCGGTCATCGGTACCCGTCAAATTGATCGGGATGATCTCCACAACCTAATTGGAGACCCCGATGCTGAAGGAAATATGCCCTAGAGGCAATAATAAAGTTATTATTTATTTCCTTATATCATGATAAATGTTTATTATTCATGCTAGAATTGTATTAACTGGAAACATAATACATGTGTGAATACATAGACAAACATAGTGTCACTAGTATGCCTCTACTTGACTAGCTCGTTTATCAAAGATGGTTATGTTTCCTAGCCATGGACAAATGAGTTGTCATTTGATTAACGGGATCACATCATTAGGAGAATGATGTGATTGACATGACCCATTTCGTTAGCTTAGCACTTGATCGTTTAGTATATTGCTATTGCTTTCTTCATGACTTATACATGTTCCTGTAACTATGAGATTATGCAACTCCCGTTTACCAGAGGAACACTTTGGGTGCTACCAAACATCACAACGTAACTGGGTGATTATAAAGGAGTACTACAGGTGTCTCCGAAGGTACATGTTGGGTTGGCGTATTTCGAGATTAGGTTTTGTCACTCCGATTGTCGGAGAGGTATCTCTGGGCCCTCTCGGTAATGCACATCACTATAAGCCTTGTAAGCAATGTAGCTAATGAGTTAGTTACGGAATGATGTATTACATAACGAGTAAAGAGACTTGCCGGTAACGAGATTGAACTAGGTATTGGATACCGACGATCAAATCTCGGGCAAGTAACATACCGATGACAAAGGGAACAACATATGTTGTTATGCGGTTTGACCGATAAAGATATTCGTAGAATATGTGGGAGCCAATATGGGCATCTAGGTCCCGCTATTGGTTATTGACCGGAAACAAGTTCTAGGTCATGTCTACATAGTTCTCGAACCCGTAGGGTCCGCACGCTTAACGTTTCGTTGACGATATAGTATTATATGAGTTATGTATGTTGGTAACCGAATGTTGTTCGGAGTCGCGAATGAGATCATGGACATGACGAGGAACTCCGGAATGGTCCGGAGATAAAGTTTGATATATGGGATAATAGTGTTTGATCTCCGGAAGAGTTCCGGAATTCACGGAAGGGGTTCCGGATGTTTCCCGAAATGTTTGGGTACGAGAACACGTTATTTGGGCCAAAAGGGAGAGCCCACAAGGTTTTTGGAAAGCGCAAAAGGAAGTTTTGCGGAGTCCAGGGGCCAGACGCCAGGGTCCCTAGCGTCTGGGTCCAGACGCCGCGAACCCTAGCGTCTGGCCCTGGAGTCCGAGAAGGACTCTTGCCTTTCGGGTGAAACCGACTTCATGGAGGCTTTTACTCCAAGTTTCGACCCCAAGGCTCAACATATAAATAGAGGGGTAGGGCTAGCACCAAAGACACATCAAGAAACACTAAGCCGTGTGTCAGCAACCCCGTCCCCTCTAGTTTATCCTCCATCATAGTTTCCGTAGTGCTTTGGCGAAGCCCTGCGGAGATTGTTCTTCATCAACACCGTCACCACGCTGTCGTGCTGCCGGAACTCATCTACTACTTCGCCCATCTTGCTGGATCAAGAAGGCGAGGACGTCATCGAGCTGAACGTGTGCAGAACTCGGAGGTGCCGTGCGTTCGGTACTTGGATCGGTCGGATCGTGAAGACGTACGACTACATCAACCGCGTTGATAAACGCTTCCGCTTAGCGATCTTCAAGGGTATGAAGATACACTCCTCCTCTCGTTGCTATGCATCACCATGATCTTGCGTGTGCGTAGGAAAAAAATTTAAATTACTATGTTCCCCAACAGATGTTTGCCCGGAGCTTTACACCACAATCATTGAGCTCCGAACACCACCGACCGTCTAGGGCGCCTGAGGGAGTTCCGAACTAGGGGGTGTCCGGATAGCCGAACTATCATCATCGGCCGGACTCCAAGACTATGAAGATACAAGATTGAAGACTTCGTCACGTGTCCGGATGGGACTTTCCTTGGCATGGAAGGCAAGCTTAGTGATACGGATATGTAGATTTCCTACCATTGTAACTGACTCTGTGTAAACCCTAGCCCTCTCCAGTGTCTATATAAACCGGATGGCTTTACTCCATAGGACGAACAACAATCATACCATAGGCTAGCTTCTAGGGTTTAGCCTCCTTGATCTCGTGGTAGATCCACTCTTGTAACACACATTGTCAATATTAATCAAGCAGGACGTAGGGTTTTACCTCCATCAAGAGGGCCCAAACCTGGGTAAAACATCGTGTCCCTTGTCTCCTGTTACCATCCGCCTAGACGCACAGTTCGGGACCCCCTACCCGAGATCCACCGGTTTTGACACCGACATTGGTGCTTTCATTGAGAGTTCCTCTGTGTCGTCACCGATAGGCTCGATGGCTTCTTCTACCATCATCAACGACGTAGTCCAGGGTGAGACCTTTCTCCCCAGACAGATCTTCGTATTCGGCGGCTTTGCACTGCGGGCCAATTCGCTTGGCCATCTAGAGGTGATCGAAAGCTACGCCCCTGGCCGTCAGGTCAGATTTGGAAGTTTGAACTTCACGACTGACATCCGTGGGGACTTGATCCTCGATGGATTCGAGCCACAGCCGAGCGTGCCGCACTGTCACGACGGGCATGATTTAGCTCTGCTGCCGGACAGTACCCTGGAGGCCGCACTCGAGCCCGCTCCGATCTTCAATCCGGAGCCGGCTGCGCAGATCGAGGACGGATGGCTAGACATCGCCTCGGGGGCTGCAACCTCTACGGCAATAGAGCCGAACACTAATCTTGTCCCTTACATAGCTCATGACTCCGAGGTGCCGGACTCCTTTCCATACTCCGAACCTCCCGTGCCCTCACCAATCGAATCCGGTTGGGCGCCGATCATAGAGTTTACTGCCTTGGACATCTCTCAACACTCACCTTTCGATGACATCTTGAGTTCGCTAAAGTGCCTCTCGTTATCAGGAGAGCCCTGGCCGGATTGCGGCCAGGACGGTTGGGATGCGGATGACGAAGAAATTCAAAGCCCACCCACCACCCAATTAATAGCCACTGTCGATGATCTAACCGACATGCTAAACTATGACTCCGAAGACATCGACGGTATGGACGATGATGCCGGAGACGACCAAGAACCAGCGCCTACCGGGCAAGGGAAAGCCACCCCAACTCACGACGTATACATGGTGGATACACCAAAGGGAAGCGATAATGAGGAAAAACGGGAAGTGGCGAAGGAAAACTCCCCCAACAAACATCCAAAATGGCGACGCAAGCGCTGCCCGAAGACCGGCCTCGATAAAAACGGCACCCATACGGGCCCGGCCTTAGAGCAGGGCGAAGCAGTGGACGACGCACATGCCACCAAGCAGCCATCCGAACATGATGAACTGGACAGGCGACCCATCCCTGGCGAAGATGATCTCACATCACCAGAGCATACGAATCTTCATAAAAGGCTCGTCACCATGGCAAGAAGTTTGAAGAAGCAAAAGCGGAAGCTCAAAACAGCGAAGGACGCACTCAGAATGAGATGGAGCAAAGTACTCAATAGCGCAGATAAACATGGCGCTAGTCACCAGAAAAAGAGCTACCCGAAGCGTAAGCTGTTGCCCGAATTCGACGAGGAGGCCTTAGAGCCCCCGCAATCAAAACAGGAAGAAGCCACCTGGCCGGATAGACGACCAGATGACAGGCCAAGAGCAACAAGGGGCGCCGCACATAAACCGGCACACGATCAGCATAAAGATCCTCGGAAAAAGGACGACCCAGTCAGATCCATTTATGGGCCAAAAAAGAAGACTCCAGGAAGCAACATAACCCGTAGAGCATTTGAAGACAACGGCACACCCAAATACAGGGGCGCCGCACACCCACTATGTTTCACCGACGAGGTACTGGATCATCAATTTCCAGCGGGATTCAAACCCGTAGACATAGAGGCATATGACGGAACGACAGACCTCGGAGTCTGGATTGAGGATTATATCCTACACATACATATGGCGAGAGGAGACGATCTCCATGCCATAAAATACCTACCCCTCAGGCTCAAAGGGCCAGCTCGGCATTGGCTTAAAAGCCTCCCAGAAAATACCATTGGAAGTTGGGAAGAGCTTGAAGATGCGTTTCGAGCAAATTTTCAAGGGACTTATGTCCGCCCTCTGGATGCAGACGATTTAAGTCACATAACTCAACAGCCCGGAGAGTCAGCACGCAAATTCTGGAATAGGTTCCTCACTAAAAAGAACCAAATAGTCGAATGTTCGGACGCTGAAGCCTTAGCAGCCTTTAAACACAACGTCTGAGACGAATGGCTCGCCAGACACCTCGGCCAGGAAAAACCAAGAACAATGGCCACACTAACAAGCCTCATGACCCGCTTTTGCGCGGGGGAAGACAGCTGGTTGGCTAGATGCAGCACCAGCGACCCGAGTACATCCGAAGTCAGGGATGGAAATGGGAAATCTCGACGCAGAAAGGACCAGTGCCAGAATAAGGAAAATGGCCCAAACAGTACGGCGGTCAACGCCGGATTCAAAAAATCGTGGCCGAACAACAAAACGCTGTCCCTCAAGGACAACAGTGACGAGCTATCCAACCTAAACAAGATTCTAGACAGGCTATGTCAAATACATGGTACCTCCGGAAAGCCTGCAAACCATACCCACAGAGATTGTTGGGTCTTCAAGCAGTCCGGCCGACTTAACGCCGAACACAAGGGGCTCGATACACCAAGCGAAAGTGACGAACCCCAAAAGCAGCACTCTGGAAAATAGAAGACTTTCCCACTAGAAGTCAAAACAGTGAACTCACTTCATGTGATAACACGACAACATAGCGCGGCTCCTGCCATATCAGGACACTGTCCGCAGAATGGGGATAGACCCTACCAACATGCGCCATAACAGCGCTCCCTTTAAAGGAGCGACGCCGGGCCTTTAAGCTAATCATACGGGCTCTGTACCACTAGAGGTCGTCTTCGGTTCATCCAACAACCTCCGTCGCGAAAGGCTCATTCTTCGTAGCACCCCATTTCACAGTAGCCATAAAGCACTACTGGGGCACAAAGCTTTCGCCCGCTTTTAGCGCCATACCACACTACACGTCTCCTATACTTACAATGCCCGGTCCACGCGGCATAATCTCATTAAAGAGTAACTACGAGTGTCCCTCGACCACAGAGAGCGTGGGGCTGCCTTGACAGCCACTCCGACCTTGCAGGTCAAGGCCCCTAAACACAGGTCATTCAGACCCCGGACATGGTTAGGCGAGTCCGGCTTAACTAAACAAGGGGCTTCCCAGTCGCATATCCCCTTTACAAGGGGCTGCGCGTATAAATGATGAGAGCCAATAAAGCTCAACTTTCTTCATCTTCCAAATTATACTTTATTTCATACAATTTTTTGCATGATATTTCTTAGAAACTAAGTCCTTCTCTTTTACAGATCAAGCACGTGCTACACCCGTCCAGGATACAGCACAACAGAGACACAGGCGCAGACGTGCAGCAGGGACCCGTTGCAAGGATTCTTTTCAGATTAAGACCCTGCGTAAACCTTTCTTACTGTCTCTTGTTGATACACATCCCCCGGTTTCCCACCATAGCCGAGGAGGAGGCTGGTATTTTGGCATCGGCCGCGCCAGAAGTTCCCGCCCGTACCTAGACACTAGGGGCTTAGGGCATTGTTCTGCCCGATATCATAAAGACCGAACACCTCAGGGAGTGTTCGGCGTCTCGAGTTAGGCCTTATATGCATCAGCTCTGAATCATGTCTTTGGTCAAATGTTGGGTTTGCCTGGCTCCTGTGTTTTGCTGCCTTACATTCCGTATCATCGGCTAACGCGGCACCAGGAGAACTACTATGATTGTGCCCCGGTTCGGCCGGGCGAGCACCTCAGTAGAGAAAGCCAAAAACTGACTGTCATGATATAGCGAGAGACTGGTCAACCACTCGATCGACCATTGGAATGTTTAGAATTCCTCCGCTTTGACGAAGGACCGCTTCCCGGTCAGGCACATACGCGCCCCGAAGTTCGGAGAGGAGCGGTGCCGCTAGGGGCTATATAGTAGCCCCACATTCGAGCTCCTATGGCTAAGTGAAAGTAATAAAGCATTATAGTCCGGTTGCCTAGTTTGCTACGCTATCACCTCCCTAAAAGGACCAAGACGTTGGATTAAGTGTGAAAAAGCGCTTTTCTTTTTGCAAACACCCCCACACCATGTGCGTGGGGGCTGAAGCCAAAGACTGCAACTTTCAGGTTATTCATACACCTCTAGTGGTGTTATGTGAACGTCGACTACATGACACTTCACCATTATTTGGGCCTAGGGGAAGGCATTGGGAAGTAATAAGTAGATGATGGGTTGCTAGAGTGACAGAAGCTTAAACCCTAGTTTATGTGTTGCTTCGTAAGGGGCTGATTTGGATCCACATGTTTCATGCTATGGTTAGGTTTACCTTAATTATTGTTTCGTAGTTGTGGATGCTTGCGAGGGGGGTTAATCATAAGTGGGATGCTTGTCCAAGGAAGGGCAGTACCCAAGCACCAGTCCACCCACATATCAAATTATCAAAGTAACGAACGTGAATCATATGAGCATGATGAAAACTAGCTTGACGATAATTCCCATGTGACCTCGGGAGCGCTTTCCTTTATATAAGAGTTTGTCCAGGCTTGTCCTTTGCTACGAAAAGGATTGGGATACCTTGCTGCACCTTGTTTACTTTTGTTACTTGTTACTCGTTATGAATTACCTTATCATATAACTATCTGTTACCGATAATTTCAGTGCTTGCAGAAAATACCTTACTGAAAACTGCTTGTCATTTCCTTCTGCTCCTCGTTGGGTTCGACATACTTACTTATCAAAAGGACTAGGATAGATCCCCTATACTTGTGGGTCATCACCGTGTCGAGAGGTATGAGACCTCTGACAAGTACTTTGCCTATAAGATGGAGGGGAATAGCTCAGCCAGTGAGCATATGCTCAGAATGTATGGGTAGTACAATCGCTTGAATCAAGTGGGAGTTAGTCTTGCAGATAAGATAGTGATTGACAGAGTTCTCTAGCCATTATCACCAAGCTACTAGAACTTCATGATGAACTATAACATGCAAAGGATGAAAAAACGATTCCTAAGCTCTTCGCGATGCTGAAATTGGCGAAGGTAGAAATCAAGAAAGAGCATCAAATGTTGATGGTTAACAAGACCACTAGTTTCAAGGAAAAGGGCAAAAGGGAAAGACAGGGAACTTCAAGAAGAATGGCAAACAAGTTGCCGCTCCCATGAAGAAACCCAAACCTAGACCCAAGCCTGAAACTGAGTGCTTCTACTGCAAAGGGAATGGTCACTGGAAGCAGAACTGCCCCAAATACTTGGCGGATAAGAAGGATGGCAAAGTAAACAAAGGAATATCTGATATACATGTTATTGATGTTTACTTTACTAGTTTTCATAGTAGCCCATGGGTATTTGATATCGGTTCAGTTGCTGAGATTAGTAACTCAAAACAGGAGTTGTAAAATGAACAGAGACTAGTTAAGGGCAAGGTGACGATGTGTGTTGGAAGTGATTCCAAGGTTGATAAGATCACCATCACACACTCCCTCTACCTTCGGGATTAGTGTTGGACCTAAATAAATGTTATTTGGTGTTTGCGTTGAGCATGAATATTATTGGATCATGTTTATTGCGATACAGATATTCATTTAAGTCAGAGAATAATTGTTGTTCTGTTTACATGAATAAAACCTTATTATGGTCATACACCCAATGTAAATGGTTTATTGAATCTCGATCGTAGTGATACACATATTCATAATATTGATGCCAAAAATATGCAAAGTTGATAATGATAGTGCAACATATTTGTGGCACTGCCGTTTAGGTCATATTGGTGTAAAGCGCATGAAGAAACTCCATGCGGGTGTACTTTTGGAATTGCTTGATTATGAATCACTTGATTATGGATCATTTGATACTTGTGAACCATGTCTCATAGGCAAGATGACTAAAACCGTTCTCCGAAACAACGGAGCGAGCTAATGACTTATTGTAAATAATACATACCGATGTATGCGGTCCGATGAGTGTTGAAGCACGCGATGGTATCATTATTTTCTGACCTTCACAGATGATTTGAGTAGGTATGGGTATATCTACTTAATGAAACACAAGTCTGGAACATTTGAAAAGTTTACACAGTTTCAGAGTGAAGTGGAGAATCATCATAACAAGAAAATAAAGTTTCTCGATCTGATTGCGTAGGCGAATATTTGAGTTACGAGTTTGGCCTTCATTTAAAACAATGTGGAATTGTTTCACAACTCACGCCACCTGGAACACCACAACATAATGGTGTGTCTGAACGTCGTAACCTTACTTTATTAGATATGGTACGATCTATGATATCTCTTACCGATTTACCACTATCATTTTGGGGTTATGCATTAGAGACAGCCGAATTCATTAAATAGGGCACCGTCTAAATCTGTTAAGACGACGCCGTATAAACTTTGGTTTAGCAAGAAACCTAAGCTGCCGTTTCTTAAAGTTTGGGGATGCGATGCTTATGTCAAAAGGCTTCAGCCTGATAAGCTCGAACCTAAATCGGAGAAGTGTGTCTTCATAGGATACCCTAAAGAAACTATTGTGTACACCTTCTACCACAGATACAAAGGCAAGATCTTTGTTGCTAAGAATGGGTCCTTTCTAGAGAAGGAGTTTCTCTCGAAAGAAGTGAGTGGGAGGAAAGTAGAACTTGATGAGATAACTATACCTTCTCTCGAATTGGAGATTTGCACATCAGATAAATCTGTTCCCGTGATGCCTACACCAACTAGAGAGGAATCTAATGATGATGATCATGAAACTTCGGATCAAGTTACTACTGGACTTCGTAGGTCGAACAAAGCACGTTCCGACCAGAGTGGTACGGTAATCCTGTCCTGGAAGTCATGTTATTAGACCATGGTGAACCTACGAACTATGAAGAAGCTATGATGAGCCTAGATTCCGACAGATGGCTTGAGGCCATGAAATCTGACATAGGATCCATGTATGAGAACAAAATGTGGACTTTGGTGGACTTGCCCGATGATCGGCAAGCCATAGAGAATAAATGGATCTTCAAGAAGAAGACTGACGCTGATGGTAATGTTATTGTCTACAAAGCTCGACTTGTCACAAAAGTTCTTCGACAAGTTCAAGGAGTTAACTACGATGAGACTCTCTCACCCGTAGTGATGCTTAAGTCCGTCCGAATCATATTAGAAATTGCCACATTTTATGATTATGAAATCTGGCAAATGGATGTCAAAATTGCATTCCTTAATGGATATCTCAAAGAAGAGTTGTATATGATGCAACCAGAAGGTTTTTTCGATCCTAAAGGTGCTAACAAAGTGTGCAAGCTCCAGCGATCCATCTACGGACTGGTGCAAGCATCTCAGAGTTGGAATATATGCTTTGATGAGGTGATAAAAGCATATGGTTTTATACAGACTTTCGGCGAAGCCTGTATTTACAAGAAAGTGAGTGGGAGCTCTGTAGCATTTCTAATATTATATGTGGATGACATATTGTTGATTGGTAATGATATAAAATTTCTGGATAGCATAAAAGGACACTTGAATAAGAATTTTTCCAATGAAAGACCTTGGTGAAGGTGCTTACATATTGGGCATCAAGATCTATAGAGATATATCAAGACGCTTGATAAGAGTTTCAATGAGTACATACCTTGACAAGATTTTGAAGGAGTTCAAAACGGACTAATCAAAGAAAGAGTTCTCGCCTGTATTGTAAGGTGTGAAGTTGGGTAAGACCCAAAACATGACCACAGCAGAAGATAGAGAGAGAATGAAAGTCATTCCTGATAACCCACAAGTGTAGTGGATCGCAACAGCTTTCGAGGGTGAAGTACAACCCAAATTTATTGATTTGACACAAGGGGAGCCAAAGAATATTCTTGAGTATTAGCAATTGAGTTGTCAATTCAACCACACCTAGATAACTTAGTATCTGCAGCAAAGTATTTAGTAGCAAAGTAGTATGATAATAAAGGTAGCGGTAGCAACAGTAAAGGTAAATGTTTTTTGGGTTTTTGTAGTAGTTGTAACAGTAGCAAAGAAAAAGTAAATAAGCGAAGAACAATATATGAAAAGCTCGTAGGCAATGGATCAGTGATGGATAATTATGCCGGATGCGATTCCTCATGTAATAGCTATAACATAGGGTGACACAGAACTAGCTCCAGTTCATCAATGTAATGTAGGCATGTATTCCGTAAATAGTCATACGTGCTTATGGAAAAGAACTTGCATGACATCTTTTGTCCTACCCTCCCGTGGCAGCGGGGTCCTAGTGGAAACTAAGGGATATTAAGGCCTCCTTTTAATAGAGAACCGGACCAAAGCATTAACACATAGTGAATACATGAACTCCTCAAACTACGGTCATCACCGAGAAGTATCCTGATTATTGTCACTTCGGGGTTGTCGGATCATAACACATAATAGGTGACTATAGACTTGCAAGATAGGATCAATAACACACATATATTCATGAAAACATAATAGGTTTAGATCTGAAATCATGGCACTCGGGCCCTAGTGACAAGCATTAAGCATAGCAAAGTCATAGCAACATCAATCTCAGAACATAGTGGATACTAGGGATCAAACCCTAACAAAACTAACTTGATTACATGGTAAATCTCATCCAACCCATCACTGTCCAGCAAGCCTACAATGGAATTACTCACGCACGGCGGTGAGCATCATGAAATTGGTGATGGAGGATGGTTGATGATGACGACGGCGATGAATCCCCCTCTCCGGAGCCCCGAACGGACTCCAGATCAGCCCTCCCGAGAGATATTAGGGCTTGGCGGCGGCTCCGTGTCATAAAATGCGATGAAACTTTCTCTCCGATTTTTTTCTCCGTGAGACGGAGGATATAGAGTTGGAGTTGAGGTCGGTGGAGGTCCAGGGGGGCCACGAGATAGGGGGGGCACGCCCTACAAGAGGGGCGCGCCCCCTTGTCTCGTGGACAGGCCCTGGGCCCCCTGGTGTATTTCTTTCGCCCAGAAATTCTTATTAATTCCAAAAGGTGCCTCCGTGGATTTTCAGGACATTCCGAGAACTTTTCTTTTCTACACATAAAACAACATCATGGCAGTTCTGCTTAAAACAGCTTCAGTCCGGATTAGTTTCATTCAAATCATGCAAGTTGGAGTCAAAAACAAGGGCAAAAGTGTTTGGAAAAGTAGATACGTTGGAGACGTATCAACTCCCCCAAGCTTAAACATTTGCTTGTCCTCAAGCAATTCAGTTGATAAACTGAAAGTGATAAAGAAAAACTTTTACAAACTCTATTTGCTCTTGTTGTTGTAAACATGCAAAGCCATCATTCAGGTTTCAACAATATTATAAACTAACCATACTCAGAATAACACTTAGGTCTCACAATTACCCATATCAATAGCATAATCAGCTAGCGAGCCATAATAATAAAAACACTTTCTCAAAACAATCATAACATGATATAACAAAATGGTATCTCGCTAGCCCTTTCTGAGACCGCAAAACATAAATGCAGAGCACCTTTAAAGATCAATGACTGACTAAACATTGTAATTCATGGTAAAAGTGATCTAGTCAAGTCATACCCAATATAAACCAATAGTAATACACGCAAATGACAGTGTGCTCTCCAGCGGGTGCTTTTTAATAAGAAGGGTGATGACTCAACATATAAATAAATAGATAGGCCCTTCGCAGAGGGAAGAAGGGATTTGTAGAGGTGCCAGAGCTCGATTTTAAAATAGAGATTGAATAACATTTTGAGCGGCATACTTTCGTTGTCAACGCAACAACTATGAGATGGCTGTATCTTCCATACTACATGCATTATAGGCAGTTCCCACGCAGAATGGTAAAAGTTTATACTCCCCCAACCACCAACAAGCATCAATCCATGGCTTGCTCGAAACAACGAGTGCCTCCAACAAACAACAGCCCTGGGGGAGTTTTGTTTAATTATTTTGATTTGCTTTGATCTTTTTGGATCATGGGACTGGGCATCCCGGTTACCGGCCCTTTCTCGTGAATGAGGATCGGAGTACACTCCTCTGAGAATAACCCACCTAGCATGGAAGATATAGGCAGCCCTAGTTGTAACATGAGCTGCTCGAGCATACAAAACAGAATTTCATTTGAAGGTTTAGAGTTTGGCACATACAAATTTACTTGGAACGGCAGGTAAATACCGCATATAGGAAGGTATAGTGGACTCGTATGGAACAACGTTGGGGTTTAAGGAGTTTGGATGCACAAGCAGTATTCCCGCTTAGTACAAGTGAAGGCTAGCAAAAGACTGGGAAGCGACCAACTGAGAGAGCGACAACAGTCATAAACATGCATTAAAACTAATTCACATCGAGTACAAACATGAGTAGGATATAATACACCATGAACATAAATATCGTGAAGGCTATGTTGATTTTGTTTCAACTACATGCGTGAACATGTGCCAAGTCGAGTCACTCAATTCATTCAAAGGAGGATACCACCCCATTATACCACATCATAATCATTCTAATAGCATGTTGGCACGCAAGGTAAACCATTATAACTCAAAGCTAATCAAGCATGGCACAAGCAACTATAATCTCTAAATGTCATTGCAAATATTTTTACTTCATAATAAGCTGACTCAGGAACGATGAACTCATCATATTTACAAAAACAAGAGAGGTCGAGTTCATACCAGCTTTTCTCATCCCAATAAGTCCATCATATGTCATCATTATTGCCTTTCACTTGCACGACCGAACGATGTGTATAATAATAAGAGTGCACGTGCATTGGACTAAGCTGGAATCTGCAAGCATTCAACTCAAAAGAGAAGACAAGTAATATGGGCTCTAAATTAAATAAACAATCATGCATATGAGAGCCACTAAGCATTTTCAACATGGTCTGCTCGACCCCCAAAGGAAGGAAAAGAAAATAAAACTATTTACACGGGAAAGCTCCCAACAAGTAAGAAGAAGAACAAGAAATCTTTTTGGGTTTTCATTTTAATTTCTACTACAAGCATGGAAATTAAACTAACTATTTTTTTGGTTTTTCTCAAGGTTTTATCAAACACACAAGAAGAAAACTAGAAAAAAAAGGATTTAAACTAACATGGATAATACAATGAAAGAGTATGAGCACCGATGAATAGTGTGTGAACATGAATGTAAAGTAGGTGAGAAATACGTACTCCCCAAGCTTAGGCTTTTGGCCTAAGTCGGTCTAATACCAAGGATCGCCTGGCTGATATCCATAAGTGAAATCGGGGTTGTACTGAGATGCAGAGGCAACCGCCTCCTGAGCTGCAGCGTGCTGGCGAGCTGCCTCCACTCCCCTCTCGTATTCAGCTGCTTCCTCCCTGGTGACAACATATCTTCCTTTTGCCTGATAATCAAAAAGGTAGGGATCAAGAAGAGTAACAGGGACGACATTGCGTCTGTCATAGATTAGTCGATAATGGAGGAATTGTTCATTTCTCTCAAGAAAATGATGACTAAACATAGCTTCTTTATCCAAATAAACAGGAGGTATTATCATATCTCCCTCTCGTGGGGCTATGCCAAGATAATTAGCCACACGGGTTGCATAAATTCCTCCAAATAAATCTCCCTTTCTACTATGATTCTGCAACTTACGTGCAACTACTGCCCCCAAGTTATAACCTTTATAACCTAACACAACACTCTTGAGGACACACAGATCAGGGACACACATGTGACATGCTTCATCCTTACCATTAATACATCTACCAATGAAGAGAGCAAAATAATGTATAGCAGGAAAATGAATGCTCCCTATGGTAGCTTGTGCTATGTCCCTAGCTTCTCCCACAGTAATACTAGCAAGAAAATCTCTAAATTCAGATTTGTGAGGATCATTAATATTACCCCACTGTGGGAGTTTGCAAGCAGTTGTGAAATCCTCTAAATCCATGGTATAAGAAGTATTATAAATATCAAATATGACACTAGGAGAATTATGCACATAGTTATATTTAAACCTTCGCACAAAAGAATCAGCCATTGATAGTACTGAGGACACTTATCTTGTACGAAGTCCTCCAGCTCGGCATTACGCACATATGCATCAAATTCCTCCTTAAAGCCTGCTTCGACCATAAAATCATCGGATGGCCACTCACAAGCTCGTACATTCGCGTCCCTCGGTAATGCAACATCTTGCTCACGTATAGCAATCCTGGGCCCTCTCTTCACCGAGGAACCACCTTGGTACATTCTTCTAAGCATATTTCTTTTTCTGAAATAAATCTAAAATTTTTAGTAACTTCAAAATAAAAGTGCATAAAACTAAACAAGATTGATAGCAACTACTCCTACAAGTGCCTAGAGCCTATATCATGCATTGGAATTGCTTGGGACCTCAAAAATTTAACATGCAAGCTCAAGAACAGGGTCACCTATGCAGCAAAAATTTGCAATGAATAAAGCACTAGAACAAAAACTAATTGGACCAATGGAGGAGTCACATACCAAGCAACAATCTCCCAAAGCAGTTTTGTGAATGGAGCTTTAAGCTAAGAGATCGAAAATCGCAGCAAAACGAGCTAGAACTCGGGCTTGAGCTGGATGGGGATTTTTTTGGGTAGAAGATGAAGTGTGTGGGTGCTGGCATAAGTGGAGGGGAGCCACCAGGGGCCCACGAGACGGGGGGGTGCCCTCCTCTCTCGTGGCCTGGTGCTTGCCCCTTCTGCAGTAATTTCAGTGCCTAAAATCCTCAAATATTCCAGAAAAAATAATACTAAATTTGCAGGGCATTTGGAGCACTTTTATTTTCGGACTATTTTTTAATACACGGATAATTCAGAAAACAGACGAATAAAACTATTTTTGCTTTATTTAATCTAAATAACAGAAAGTAAAAAGAGGGTACACAAGGTTGTGCCTTCTAGTTTCATCCATCTCATGATCATCAAAATGAATCCGCTAACAAGGTTGATCAAGTCTTGTTAACAAACTCATTCCGAATAACACGAAACCGGAGAAATTTTGAATAACACTACGTTACCTCAACGGGGATATGAAAATCCCCAACAATAAGAATATCATACTTTTTCTTGACAGTAGGGAGAGGAAATTCAAAACCTCCAAAAATAATAGTTGGAACCTTCTCAATAGTATTTATGCTGTGAACTTGGATTTGCTTCCTCGGAAAGTGTACCGTATGCTCATTACCATTAACATGAAAGGTGACATTGCCTTTGTTGCAATCAATAACAGCTCATGCAGTATTTAAAAAGGATCTACCAAGAATAATAGACATACTATCGTCCTCGGGAATATCAAGAATAACAAAGTCCGTTAAGATAGTGACATTTGCAACCACAACAGGCACATCCTCACAAATACCGACAGGTATAGCAGTTGATTTATCAGCCATTTGCAAAGATATTTCAGTAGGTGTCAACTTATTCAATTCAAGTCTACGATATAAAGAGAGAGGCATAACACTAACACCGGCTCCAAGATCACATAAAGTAGTTTTAACATAATTTCTTTTAATAGAGCAAGGTATAGTGGGTACTCCGGGATCACCAAGTTTCTTAGGTATTCCACCCTTAAAGGTATAGTTGGCAAGCATGGTGGAAATTTCAGTTTCAGGTATTTTCCTCTTATTAGTGATGATATCTTTCATATATTTAGCATAAGGGTTTGTTTTAAGCATATCAGTTAAGCGCATGCGTAAGAAAATAGGTCTAATCATTTCAGCAAAATGCTCAAAGTCCTCATCATCCTTTGACTTGGATGGTTTAGGAGGAAAGGGCATGGGTTTATGAACCCATGGTTCTCTTTCTTTACCGTGCTTCCTAGCAACAAAATCTCTCTTATCATAACATTGATTCTTTGATTGTGGGTTATCAAGATCAACAGCAAGTTCAATCTCTATATCATTGCTATTACTAGGTTGAGCATCTACATGAACATCATTATTAGTATTATCATCAGGTTCATGTTCATCTCCGGATTGTGTTTCAGCATCAGAGATAGAAGTAGTATTAGGATTCTTAGGTGTTTCTACAATAGGTTCACTAGAAGTTTGCAAAGTCCTATCATTCTTCTTTTTCTTCTTCTTAGAAGAACTAGGAACATCTAGATTATTATTCTGGGAATCTTGTTCAATCCTTTTAGGGTGGCCTTCAGGATACAAAGGTTCCTGAGTCATTCTACCAGTTCTAGTAGCCACTCTAACAGCAAAGTCATTTTTATTATTTAATTCAGCAAGCAATTCATTCTGAGCCTTAAGTACTTGTTCAGCTTGAGTAGCAATCATGGAAGCATGTTTACTAGTGAGTTTAAGTTCACCTTTAACTCTAGCTACATAATCATTCAAGTGTACTATCGTATAAGCATTATTCTTCAATTGTCTACCAACGTAATCATTGAAATTTGCTTGTCTATTCATGAAATCATCCAATTCATCTAAGCATGGGCTATGAAATTTAGTAGATGGGATTTCATCTTTATCATATCTATAGAGAGAATTTACCTTTACTACCTGTGTCGGGTTATCAAGACAATGGGGTTCTTCAACAGGCGGTATATTAAGACCATGTATTTCTTCGATAGGAGGTAAATTCTTAACGTCTTCAGCTTTAATACCTTTTTCTTTCATTGATTTCTTTGCCTCTTGCATATCTTCAGGACTGAGAAATAGAACACCTCTCTTCTTCGGAGTGGGTTTAGGAATAGGCTCAGGAGTTGGCTCAATTGGTTCAGGAATTGGCTCAAGGAGAGTCCAATTATTTTCATTAGTCAACATCTTATTCAATAGTATTTCAGCATCGTCGACTGTTCTTTCCCTGAAAACACAACCAACACAACTATCCAAGTAGTCCTTGGAAGCATCGGTTAGTCCATTATAGAAGATATCAAGTATTTCATTTTTCTTAAGTGGGTGATCAGGGAAAGCATTAAGTAACCGGAGAAGCCTCCCCCAAGCTTGTGGGAGACTCTCTTCTTTGATTTGCACAAAATTATAATTTCCTGCAAGGCAGCTTGTTTCTTATGAGCAGGGAAATATTTAGCAGAGAAGGAATAAATCATATCCTGGGGACTACGCACACAACTAGGAGCAAGAGAATTATACCAAGTCTTAGCATCACCCTTTAATGAGAACGGAAATATCTTAAGGATATAAAAATAGCGAGACTTCTCATCATGAGTAAACAGGGTAGCTATATCATTCAACTTGGTAAGATGTGCCACAACAGTTTTAGATTCAAGGCCATAAAAAGGATCAGATTCAACTAAAGTAATAATCTCAGGATCAACAAAGAATTCATAATCCTTATCAGTAACACAGATAGGTGAATTAGCAAAAGCAGGGTCAGGTTATTCTAGCATTTAGAGACTGCTACTTCCATTTAGCTAATAGTTTCTTAAGATCATTTCTATCATTGCAAGCAAAGATAGCTTCAGCAGCTTCTTTATTCATAACATAACCCTCAGGAACAACAGGCAATACATAATCATTGGGAGAATTTTCATCATCACTATCATCAATAATAGCATCTTCAATATTTTCAATCCCCCTAACTCTAGCAAGTTGTTCATCAACAAATTCACCTAATGGCAAAGTAATATCATGCACAGAAGTAGTTTCATCATGCATAGTAGAAGTGGCATCATCAATAACATGCGACATATCAGAATTCATAGTAGTAGCAGGTTTAGGTGTCGCAAGCCTACTAATAACGGAAGGAGAATCTAGTGCAGAGCTAGATGGCAGTTCCTTACCCCCCCCCCCCCTCGTAGTTGAGGGCAAAATCTTGGTTTTAGCGTCTTTCAAGTTCTTCATAGTGATCAACAGATATAAATCCCAAGTGACTCAGAGAATAGAGCTATGCTCACCGGCAATGGCGCCAGAAATTAGTCTTGATAACCCACAAGTGTAGGGGGTCGCAACAGCTTTCGAGGGTGAAGTACAACCCAAATTTATTGATTCGACACAAGGGGAGCCAAAGAATATTCTTGAGTATTAGCACTTGAGTTGTCAATTCAACCACACCTGGATAACTTAGTATCTGCAGCAAAGTATTTAGTAGCAAAATAGTATGATAATAAAGGTAACGGTAGCAACAGTGAAGGTAAATGTTTTTTGGGTTTTTGTAGTAGTTGTAACAGTAGCAACGGAAAAGTAAATAAGCGAAGAACAATATATGAAAAGCTCGTAGGCAATGGATCAGTGATGGATAATTATGCCGGATGCGATTCCTCATGTAATAGTTATAACATAGAGTGACACAGAACTAGCTCCAGTTCATCAATGTAATGTAGGCATGTATTCCGTAAATAGTCATACGTGCTTATGGAAAAGAACTTGCATGACATCTTTTGTCCTACCCTCCCGTGGCAGCGGGGTCCTAGTGGAAACTAAGGGATATTAATGCCTCCTTTTAATAGAGAACCAGACCAAAGCATTAACACATAGTGAATACATGAACTCCTCAAACTACGGTCATCACCGAGAAGTATCCCGATTATTGTCACTTCGGGGTTGTCGGATCATAACACATAATAGGTGACTATAGGCTTGCAAGATAGGATCAGAACACACATATATTCATGAAAACATAATAGGTTCAGATCTGAAATCATGGCACTCGGGCCCTAATGACAAGCATTAAGCATAGCAAAGTCATAGCAACATCAATCTCAGAACATACTGGATACTAGGGATCAAACCCTAACAAAACTAACTTGATTACATGGTAAATCTCATCCAACCCATCACCGTCCAGCAAGCCTATGATGGAATTACTCACGCACGGCGGTGAGCATCATGAAATTGGTGATGGAGGATGGTTGATGATGACGACGGCGACGAATCCCCCTCTCCGTAGCCCCGAACGGACTCCAGATCAGCCCTCCCGAGAGAGATTAGGCTTGGCGGTGGCTCGTGTCGTAAAATGCGATGAAACTTTCTCTCCGATTTTTTCTCCGCGAGACGGAAGATATAGAGTTGGAGTTGAGGTTGGTGGAGGTCCAGGGGGCCCATGAGATAGGGGCGCGCCCTACAGGGGGGGCGCCCCCCTGTCTCGTGGACAGGCCCTGGGCCCCCTGGTGTATTTCTTTCGCCCGGAAATTCTTATTAATTCCAAAAAGTGCCTCCGTGGATTTTCAGGACATTCCGAGAACTTTTCTTTTCTACACATAAAACAACATCATCGCAGTTCTGCTGAAAACAGCGTCAGTCCGGGTTAGTTTCATTCATATCATGCAAGTTAGAGTCCAAAACAAGGGCAAAAGTGTTTGGAAAAGTAGATACGTTGGAGACGTATCAATTCCCTATGCCTCAGCCATAGGTTCTATAAAGTATGCTATGTTGTGTACCAAACCTATTGTGTTCCTTGCCATGAGTCTGGCAAGGGGGTACAATAGTGATCCAGGAGTAGATCACTGGACATCGGTCAAAATTATCCTTAGATACCCGAAAAGGACTATGGAAATATTTCTCGGTTATGAAGGTGATAAAGAGTTCATCATAAAGGGTTACGTCGACACAAGCTTTGACACTGATCCGGATGACTCCAAGTCTCAATCTGGATACATATTGAACGTGGAAGTAATTAGCTAGAGTAGGTACATGCAAAGCATTGTAGACATAGAAATTTGCAAAATACACACGGCTCTGAATGTGGCAGACCCATTGACTAAACTTCTCTCACAAGCAAAACATGATCACACCTTAGTACTCTTGGAGTGTTAATCACATGGCGATATGAACTAGATTATTAACTCTAGTAAACTCTTTGGATATTAGTCACATGGCAATTTGAACTATGGTTGTTAATCACATGGCGATGTGAACTAGATTATTGACTCTAGTGCAAGTGGTATACTGAAGGAAATATTTCTTAGAGGCAATAATAAAGTTCTTACTTTATATTTCCTTATTCATGATAAAGGTTTACTATTCATGCTAGAATTTTATTGATTGGAAACTTAAATACATGTGTGAATACATAAACAAATGCAGTGTCCCTAGTAAGCCTCTACTAGACTAGCTCGTTGATCAAAGATGGTTAAGGTTTCCTAACCATAGACATGTGTTGTCATTTGATAACGGGATCACATCATTAGGAGAATTATGTGATGGACAAGACCCATCCGTTAGCTTAGAATAATGATCGTTCAGTTTTATTGCTATTGTTTTCTTCATGTCAAATACATATTCCGAAGGTGTTTTTTGAGTTGGCATAGATCGAGATTGGGATTTGTCACTCCGAGTATCGGAGATGTATCTCTGGCCCCTCTCGGTAATACACATCATAAGCTTGCAAGCAAACGGCTAAGGAATTAGTCACGAGGTGATGTATTACGGAACAAGTAAAGAGACTTGAGAGTAACTAGATTGAACTAGGTATGAAGATATCGACGATCGAATCTCGGGCAAGTAACATACCGATGGACAAAGAGAATTACGTATGTTGTCATAACTGTTCGACCCTTAAAGATCTTCGTAGAATATGTAGGAGCCAATATGGGCATCTAGGTTCCGCTATTGGTTATTAACCGGGGAGGTGTCTCGGTAATGTCTACATAGTTCTCAAACACGTAGAGTCCACACGCTTAACGTTCGATGACGATACGGTATTATATGAGTTATGTGATTTGGTGAACGAATGTTGTTCGGAGTCCCAGATGATATCACGGACATGACGAGGAGTCTCAAAATGGTCAAGAGGTAAAGATTGATATATAGGACGATGGTATTCGGACACCGGAAGTGTTTCGGGGGGTACCAGGTACTTATCGGGTCACCGGAAGGGGTTCCGGGGCCCCCGGCAAAAGATATGGGCCTTATGGGCCAAGAGGGGAAACGCACCAGCCACAAGGGACTGGTGCGCCCCCATATGGGCCAGCCTAAGGAGGAGAAGGAAAGGGGAGAAGGGAAAGGTAAGTGTGGATTAGGATTCCCACTTCCTTCCCTCTCCCCCTCTCTTTCCTCCCCCTCCAACAAACATGGCAGGGGGGCGGCCAAGGGCAGGAGCCTAAGTAGGGTTCAGACCTATCCCTCCCACCTATATATATGAGGAGGGGGCGCCTAACACACACCACACAATTGCCTAGCCGTGTGTGCCCCCCCCCCCCCACCACCACCACCACCACCACCATTTACATCCCCGGTCATATTTTCGTAGTGCTTAGGCGAAGCCCTGCAAAGATCACTTCACCATCACCGTCACCAGGCCATCGTGCTGATGGAACTCATCTACTACCTCGACGTCTTGTTGGATCAAGAAGGCGAGGGACGTCACCGAGCTAAACGTGTGCAGAACGCGGAAGTGTCGTGCGTTCGGTACTTGATCGGTTGAAGCGCGAAGAAGTTCCACTACATCAACCGCGTTGTGAAACGCTTCCGCTTCCGCTTACGGTCTACGAGGGTACATAGACACACTCTCCCCGTCGTTGCTATGCATTTCCATGGATAGATCATTGCGTGTTCGTATAATTTTTTTGTTTTCCATGCAATGATTACCAACAAAATTAATAATATAATAGCATGAAACTAGGGTTGTGGGCGCATGAGCAGCTCGTGGCTCGATCCTTCATCCCCACCGCTCACCACCCCATGGTTGCAGTAGTGGTCGTCCGCCACAAATTAATGTGCCTGTCGTCGCTGCTAATGTCCCTTGTGTCGCGCAAGCCCCCACCACTTCCTCCTCCAGTGAGGCCACCACGTCGAGGGAGACCATCATCGTCATGCTCCATTGACGTCGAGGGAGATCCGCGGCGACCGGTGCCATCCATGGCATGTCATCGTTGATCCGTGGAGGCGAGCTCCATAGCCTCCTCCTTGTCGACCTCCCGTCCACCGCCCCCGACAGCGTGAGCTCGTTGTCGCTTCTTATCTCGTCTCTCTCGCGCGTGCTCTGGACGGGCTCCCCAATGTGGGGTCCCCGAGATCCATGCGGCCCACAAGTGCAACCGTGACCAACACACTAGCCTTGAACTCTCGCTCTGCCACGGCCAAGGTCGGGCATCACTGGAATTGGCCTTGATATCTAGTGTGCCCCATATTAGCACCATTTCATATACCCACCAATGAGTAAAGTTGATTAATTTTATTGTTATTTGTTCCAACAAAAATGTGTGCGGAAACATACAAAACAAAGCTCAATTGCTCAATAAATCTATAATGTGAACCAACACATGATAAAACTTCAAACAATAATATGAGAGTAAAAAATAGTGTTGAATCAAATTTTTACTTCATTTGTGCCTCTCATAACATGATCAATGGTAGAAGAAGAACCAACACCTCAAAGGCATCAAAAGTATAATTTTAAGAAAAGTCATAAATATAAAGTGAAATAATTATCGTTGATACAAATCTAAAAACTTACGACTATGACGAGGCAAACCCCTTTGCGAGATATTTAGGATTGAAAGAGATATGCAATAGCATTATCATCAATACTTGCAAATATGTCTCGCTCAATACAACACTCCATGCTATAAGTCATCCAATCATCAACCCATTTTATACGTTAACTCAGTCTTGATAATACTCATAGCTAAGAAATCTCTTTCCACTGATGTGGTTGCAATTGATAAAATCAATGTTGCAACTCAATGAGACAAAATACCAAATAAAAAAATGACATGTCTATTAATCTAAAGCATCTTCACATCAAGAAAACTATGGTTATTACAACTCACAGAATCTGGATTAGCTCTCACATCAGCAAATGAATGTTTCAAGTTGGTTTTTGTGGACACAAGAAATCTCGTTTATGGAGAAGTCACCAACATACATCTCGGCAAGTCCAACATGTTCGTCTTCATCAAAATTAGCAAATCAGTTCCTTGGATCAAGAAAAGCAATGCATCTCAACAATCGAGTAGATCTTTCAGCAAAGCATTTATTAAACTCGGTAACGATTTGGTCATGCACAACATTGAATATTTCATACCTGTAGTGGTGACAATTAAAACCATTAAACTACGTGTGAAGGGCGGCCAACCAGCTATGCCATGTGGCGCAAGCTGGTTGGCTGCAGTGAGAAATCTTTTGCAATTTTTTTAGATGAAGGTGTGAATTTGTTTTTAAATATATTTTTAGATGGAGATGAGGACCTTTGGTATTTTTTAAATGGAGGGTTATGCAAAATGGCACTCGCTGGTAGGCTGGTGTGGTAATTATTTATTTTTTCTTTTTTACCTTTTTTTAGATGAAGGTGATGATTTTTTTAAAGATGTTTTTTAGACGGATGCGAGGACTTTATGTATTTTTTTAAAAATAGAAACGTGCGCACAGTTTCCTCTCAAGCGGCGTCACATGGTGGCGCCCCAATCACTAGTAAGTTACCATTTGACCACCACGCCCCTTGAACGACCTCGAGCGGGTATTGTACCATCCATGCTTGGCAATGTAATGTTGTGTTTAACAAAAAAACAGCCATCATGTCTTTCAAGGGGTGATACCCACTATTTTATCTTGCATCTTGAAGTTTCTGCAATGTGGCCCCAATCAAACCCATTGCACGAACAATGTTTTGACCTTTCCATTGCAAAGATTGTGACAACTTATTAGTCTTGCCTAATAGTTTGATCTTAAGATGCAAGTGCAAAAAGACCAAAACTTTTGATCAGAGGAATCATGCCACCTATTGTTATTCTTTGTGTTAAATTGTCGACATCATCATGAATGTTCTTTAATACTTGCAAAATAGATTTCCGTATCATAATAAACCCGAAATAAAGTAAATTGATGGATGCAACAACGCGTGCATTACTATTTTTAGTTGGATGATGAAACACATGTGGGTTTGCTCCCTTTGTCGAGACTTTTCCTCTTATCCAGACACACACCGTGCCCAAATTAATCCAAACAGAACTAATTATAGAACTAAATTGCTGCAACCAACACAACTATAAAACTGGATTGATCGAAGCAAACATTTAATTTACGGTTCACAGGTGTCGAAGCTTATTTACACTTATATAGGGATCAATCTGAAACAACCAGAATTTATCTCTGTTTTCACCAGAATCATTGTTATCTTGACAAAGGCAAGTTAGCTTCCTTTGCCGCTACCCCTGAATTTATTGATTATGAATCGAATCCATGTCCGAATGCTAATCCGCCCTGCTGCCCCAAAATGCAGATGGAAGCTACAGATGCAACTCACCCCAAGGAGAAGAAGGACAAGGTAATCATCTGAAACTTGCATCAAATAAATGAAATGTCTCAACAACCACATCAATGCAACGTGCATGTCATAAAAATGCAGAAAAGTCTGATGAACACGTACGTTCTTATTCATTAAGGAACACGCCAGAGAGGCCAAACCGGCGAAGGAAAAGAAGGACAAGAAGGAGAAGAAAGAAAAGAGCAAGGAGGGCAAGGAAAAGAAAGAGAAGGTCGGAGAGGTAACTGACACGGCCAAGCTGAGGGCAAAGCTAGAGAAGATCGATGTGAAAATCGACGACCTGAAGGCGAAGAAGCAGGAGATTGTGGCTCGACTCCTCGAGCTCGAGGGTAAGGCAGCAGAGGCTGCAGCACCAGCGAGCGGCTGAGGTTTCGATGGGTTGTTGCTTGAGAAGAATGAAACAGCTTTCAGGCAATGCATGCAGCTAGTGAGTGACATATCCACAAGTTGGTGCAGGAATTGTTCGTTCGACTGGCATATATTATTGTGCTTTAATCTTCCTGGAGCTACATATTTGCATCCAGCATTGCATGATCATCTAGATTTTGGTGCACACAAAGTTGTCCACCTTGTATCAAATCCGTGGTAAACTGTGGCATGAATGTACCTCTTAAAGATTTTTGGTATTGGACACGACCTTTCTTGAAATGTGGAGTATCGAAGTCTGCATTTGTTTTTACATCAAGTGGGGAGCAGGGTGCGAACCTCTGCTGCCATTCAGCATAGAGCATAACAAGCTGCGGCTCACATGACAATACAATGAACTGTGGTTCACAATACGATGAACACACACAAAATCCAAATACCAAATAACATGTCATTAAGTAGTAAGAACGAGAAACTGGGGGCCTATTCGGCTAAATTTCAGTGGGAGGAGCTTCGGAACAATCTCCAAAATTCCAAGGTTTCAAAGAGTTAAATGACAAAACTAGTAGCAACATAGAAATTATAGTATAATAACCATATAGTAACATATAACACTCTCAATTCACAAATAGTTGCGAACACAGTGATAGCACAACTGATATTTTTTACAGATACGAGTTGCACAACCCAAGCAAGTACTGATATTAACATCCATCTAGGCACAACCTCACCTCACCTCACACATAGTATAAGAATAAGCTGTATGTACTTAAAAGTATGCATATAAAAGTGGCATCCATTTTCCAACACTCCTCAAACCATCCTGCCCTGGAGCTGACCATCTCGTATCTGCGAAGCGATGTCTTTGACAGCGCCAGGCCCGTGAGGGATGAACACTGCTGAAGACTTGGAAGAGGCCCCAATGTCCTTCATGGTATCGAAGTACTGGGTCACCAAAACCATATCCATGACATCCTTCGAAGAGGTCCCAGGCACATTCTCAGAGAAGGCGAGAACACTGTCTCTCAGCCCGTCCACTATGGCCTGGCGCTGCCTTGCAATACCCACACCAGCCAAGTATTTCGATTCTGCCTCACCTTCAGCCCTCTTGATCTGCAGAATCTTTTCCGCCTCGGCTTTCTCAGTGGCTGCCAACCTCATCCTAGCAGCTGTAACATAAATTACAATATAAAAGTTAAAAGCTGCTAATCCAACATATCTGGTAATATGTGCTGCAAGGTTATAAAGCTGTACAGCACATACTTTTCAGAGGGATAGCATGAAACAGATATAACAATCGTGAAAAAAGTTTAACTTGTTCTTGAGTAGTAATTGACTAGAACAGTTTGTTACAATCAAACATAAAGTAAAACTGCAGTTACATGGCCGTGCAAGCCATTCAAAACACATATGTACATCTGTAACCCACTCATTTCCATACTCAACTATGACCTTCAAAACCGAAGTGTGAACGAAAAACTAGAAGAAATATTGCCTCCTATTTTCAATATGAAGGTAAAAAAATAAGAAAAAGAGAAATTAGAAAAAAAAAATAGTTTTGGGAGGAAATCAAGTACAAATGAGCCCTCTTATTAAGGAAAATCAAAATGATAGCCTTCCAAGCCATTCTCATTTCAAAAGCAAAAGATCACCATTGCAGAGACATCCTTACACACTATGCGGTTGGTTTAAGTGCATCTCTCTCCATAGAGGACGGACAACCACAGCATGAACATAACTATAATATAAGAGTAAATTTCCATAACTGATAGTTTCATATACTATAATATCAGAGCTACAAAATTTAATTTGTGTTTCACAGAATTACACATACTTGAGGGCAACGTCTCAATTAACTACACATTGGTTAAATTCCTATAAATGCAACAGTCTGGAATGTAAGATGTACCTGTCAATGTAATTGTGGTAGAAGGGAGTCCAAGAACAGTGAGGAACAGAGGGAGTAGGCTAGCATATTTTGTAGGCTAGGTGTTTAGATGGGAGTTCGTATTAGGAAAGGTTGAAGGAGTCCAACTGTATTAGGAAAGGTCAAGGGTGTATGCTGGTCTACCATCCACTATATAAGGATGTCATGTATCTAAGGTTAAGCCAAGAAAGAACGATCTATCTATTATTCTACTTCCCCAAGTTATTCTCTCATCTAAATACTCAATCCCTCACGGCCATACCATTTGGCTATCTTCAGCATGGTAGTTATCCTGTTGTGGATCAAGGTTCACAAGAGTAATAGACATCTAGTACATACACTAAGCCAAAACGTGTTCAGTTCTATTAAACTCTGTACTTATCTGACAACTTTGGAGAAGAAAAAAGTGCAGGGAAGAAGTAAGACAACTTATGTAACTTGAGATTAATTTTTAAGTTGATTTAGCTAAAAAAATAGCCGTTACATGATATCAAGTAAATAACAACTTGAAACAGATGCATATGTCTGCAAGTTTAATCTGGGTACCTTTAAATCTTCTAAACTATTTTAAAGCATAGGTTGCTACTTGATTTGACTTTCCAAAGTAACTCAGTTTATTGGTTAAAACTGTCAAAAATTACACATTTGACACAAAAAGAAACAACCTGAAGGGTGTGGGTCCCTTGTTTCAATTAAACTGATTAGCAGACCTGATGCCTCCTCATATAGCAGGAATGTATCATGTGTGTGTGTGTGTTTTGTTGAATTACAGCGCTGTGGCAGGATATGTATAATCGTGTGAAACTTAACTTAGTGTCGATTACTCAATTTGCTGACTACTCAAGGCCATGCCCAATGACTCACTTCATTTTTTTCTTTCAACATGAAAAAGAACTATGTTGTTTCTTGGAAAGCAAATAATTGCTCCAAATGTGAAATGTAAAACCAGACAGTTTTTTTTAGCTGGAAAACTAGACAGTTGATACTACCAAGAATAAAAACGGTAAATGATTTTGTACATGCCTGCATTGATCTCATTCATGGCTCTCTTCACATGTTCATCTGGCTCAATATCAACAATCAGAGTTTGCACAATCTCGTACCCGTAGGCAGACATTGCCTACATAAAAGGTAAAATTAAATTAGTAAAAATCTACCATATGATTTAGAAGACCGATGCATGATGAACAAAAACCTTTTCAAGTTCATCCTCCACAGCCCTTGCTATTTCATTCTTCTGCTCAAATACATCATCCAAGTTCATCTTTGGAACGCTAGCCCTGATCACTGAACATGATGAATAGAGTTCCATTAGCATTAAATGAAGAACAATAGTAAACATAGAACCACAATGTTCAGGTGAATACATAATGGGATGAGAGAACAAAGCAGATGAAGCGAAGTTGTTTGTGCAGTGAAATTGTGCATTGCAATTCAAATCATACAGCAATATTACCATCAAAGACATAGGACTGGATTTGCTCCCTGGTGTTGCTAAGCCTGTAAAAGGCATCAGATGCCTTGTCAGCAAGAGCACGGTACTGCACAGATGCCACAACGTTGACAAAGACATTATCCTGCAGATTAATCATGATATCCATCGTCAGAGAGTTACAAGCTTGTAAAGTTATTTCAAGTTTAAATTGTAGGTATCCCATTCAGATGAGGAAGCATAGATATTGTATGCACGTATTCTCAATGACACAGAATGAATAATAATATGGAATGAAAACAGAACTTCAAATAAGTATTTCACCCATGCATGAAAATGACTCCTCGGACCTTCAGCCAAGTACAAAACAATAATCAAATACAGCAGAAGTACCTTGGTCTTGGTTTCGCATCGGACGTCAAGCTGCTGCACACGCAGAGAAAGATATCCAGCAATCTGCTGCCCTAGGCACCATGGCAAGCAGTGGCATCCAGGTTGCAGGATCGCATCAAACTTCCCAAAAGTCTCCTTGATGGCTACTGTTGATTGATCAATCTGTATCAAACCAAGTACCCCACCCATGGTTTATCTACAAAGGAAGAAACCATGGATTAAAAATGCTGCCATACGCAAAAAAAAGGTTAAAAAATATAATATTTTTGCGTGATTGGCTCATGACCACTCTTGGTGAGACTCTGCCAATGAATAAACGAGAGCGTCATAGAACTAAACCAGATAGTCATGGCTTTACTTACATAACGACTAACGTATGCATACGCTGGCTAATGTCTCAAATGAAAAAACCTGATTAGTTGCAATATGTAGTCATATCAGGGGAAAGGAAATAGTATTACAAACAACAATACGCAGATTATGTTGGAACAGCATGTCATCAAAAATGCAAAAAGAAAAAAAATCCACTCTCCTGTTTGATAGCCATATCTGGGAAACAGAATATCAATATCACAGGTTCCCATCGCAGCATACTTCAAAGGAATCTGAACGAGAATCCCAACTTAAAGGTACTATGGCAGCCCCAGGGAGAAGAAATAAAATCCAGCATACACAAGACACTCTTATGAACTACTAAAAGCGTGGAAAGAATAAAAGCGCACACATACGCTTCTCAATTAGTTCAGTGCAGGGTAGAAACCCAAGGCTTGTATGCTTGAGGGTGTTCTTGGGAAGTTGGGGTCTATACGAAGCACACTGCACATACATATATAGTGGGAGACAGAGATAATGCTCATCCCAAACGTTGTCTGCAGGATGATGCCAACTGGGGAAGCGCTTCTGATCACTTGTTTTGGTGAAAAGTCAAATGTTCAGCCCCAGCAGGCTCGTCCAACTAATAATCAATCATCACGGCACGTCGTCGCAATCTTTGACAGTGATATGCATCTGTGTCCAAGACAAAGTAAACAAGAATAAGCTGTACAGCCACTTGCCAGCGTCTTATCTTAGTATCCTACGCCAGTAGATATTTCGCAGCTGTGATGCGGCCACCGTGTCAACAACCAAGCAATTTACTAACAATAACATAAAGAAAAGATGCGATTGGCTGAAATCTAGCTGAAATTTCCAAGCCGTGGGTGGGCCGTGGCGACAGTCTGGAACCGGGTTTTGTATGTATGCAAGCAAGGATCGCACAGCAACGCCAGGAACAAGAGCACTAACAATAATATAAGGTGCCAAACAAGAAACATACTACTACTACATTCCTGATGTTCGTCGTTCAGCCCAAGAAACCCTAACAAATCGTCGGCGCGCGCAGGACGAGATGTGGTGTCGAATCCAAAGAAACAGTCGAAATTGGAAAAGGGCCGGAGAAAACACCAAGAAAAAAATGCCATGCTGTAATAAAGATAAGTATCCCCATCCCCACCACGAAGCAAAGAAAGAGAGCAGCTCGCCCAAATCACTGCCAAAATCGACCCCCCCCCCCCTCCTCCAAGAAAACCCTGGCCTGACTACCACGGGGAGGAGAGCAATGCCCAAGAAACACGCACGCCCGGTCGATTGACCGCAGGAAACCCTGGCCTCGACCGAAACCGCCGCCGCC
Organism: Triticum aestivum; assembly: GCF_018294505.1. NCBI lineage: Eukaryota > Viridiplantae > Streptophyta > Magnoliopsida > Poales > Poaceae > Triticum > Triticum aestivum. Next base: position 614,667,338 of record NC_057804.1, on the reverse strand, counting down.
GCGGCCGGCCGTGAGGAGATGAGATTGAGGGGGGTCAGGTCGGGCGGGAAACGAACCTCGCGGGAAGGGCGGCTGCGCGCTGACGAGTTCGGCTGGCTGGATTGGTTCGTCGCCGGCCGTCTGCTCTGCTGCCGCTTGGATGGGTTGGCTTCGTCGTCTTCTTCTTTCTTCCTCCCCCACTTATAGCCACGGCTGCGTGCGACGGTGCGAGTTCTTGATTGAGAGGGGGGAAAAACAGAGCGTGCATAGGGGAGGTCGTTGGCGCGTGGGCCGGACCGAAACGAGGACAAGACCTGGCCGGATTCGGCCGGCCCGTGGGTAAACTTGCCTGAAATTGCTCCAGCATCGTGTGTCCACCGCACACGCAAAGGCGTAATTTGACGGATGGGATGGAGAGGGAAACAGACGTGTGTGCTACAGCTAGCTACGCCGGGCCGGAGGCTTTCGCGGAAACTTCCCGCGGCTCCATTTCCACGAGGGGAGCCCAACATCGGTAATAATGGCTTTAACTCGTTTGGCCGAAAACGGAAAGACGTGTGATCCACAATAACCTCTAGTGCAACGGGAATCGGAATCAGTCAAGGATGGCAATTTTATCCACGGAATAGCCGCGGATATCCAACCCGAATGGACAGGGTTTGGATACAATTTTATACCCATGGGCAACATCCAAACCCGACCCGACTAATCGTGGATAGGGCATGGGTATAACTTTATACTCATGGATATATCCGAACCCGACCTGTAAGTATATACTTTGTCCGCTTTTCTTATTTATAATAAAAAATCAAAGGAAATTTCCCTAATCCCCACTGAGGAAGTACTCCACCGCTCCTTCCCATACTTATCTCCTCGGTAAATGACTCGTGAATCATCATTAAATATCTTCTCGTCTCCTCGACTCTTACTCCTGCGGACCTAGATATAGCCTACGTCGCCGTTCACATGTGGTGCCGCACTGCAGCAACCCACTCATCGGGAAGGTGGCTGGCCAAGTCCATCTCCATACATCCGCCCCACTCCTCCATCTCCATAGATCCGCCCCACTCCTCTATCTAAGCTTTTCCAAGCACGCAAGATACCACCAGTTCACATGTGCGGCAACGAGGTGGAGCACGACGATGCAGCGTGCGGCGGGGCACACGGCCAGGAGTATGGCGGCGTCATCGAGGTGCAGCGAGGCCGGTGACAACCACACCAAACAACCAACCATCAGGTGATCAGGGTAAGTTTTTTGTTTCTGCTCGTGTACATCTAGTGCTCTAGTGCATGGATATGCATGGCTACATGCTTGTTCATGACTTTGTATTATTAGTAATTGGAGTAGAGACCAAGAGATTCGCAGTGGTCAATTTATGTTTGTTAGTTGGTGGCAGTAAAAAAATGAACTTTACAACATGACCTGATATGTATTCTGTCCTAGTCAATTTCAGTCAGATTTGACTACAAATCTGACGAAAAAATAATATCCGACTGCAAATCAGAGAACAAAACATTGTAGTGGTCAATTCAAGTCGATTTTACTTTTCTACACATGACCTGATCTATATATATGCATCTCAATTAGTAATTCTTGTTTACTAAATCAGTCAGTTCGTTTTTGAATTTCAATCAAGTGGGTTATAAAAGATCTCACAGTCCCTTGCTTTATCTATTTCTTAATTTGGTTTTAAAAATTGCATTTTAGGTACATAATTTGTACGGTTCATACATTACGTACGTAGTTCCATTTTAACTGAAACGGAAGGCTTTCTTCATTGTATAGGGCAATGGCTTCTCATGATGGAGCACAAGGCGACGCCTGGGCTATCGTTGGGAATTTGTTACAGAGTGCTCCTTCATCACCTAAACGTTGCATTTCAAAGTGTTGTTGATGATGAAGAAGAAACTATGGTGACATATTCCACTCATTATAGTTGATTTTTACATGAGACAATATTTGTTTTTTTTCTTCATATTTTCAATTATTGTTCTTATGTTCTGTTCACATCAAGGATGCGCCCGAGTCTATCATAACTGAAGATTAGTGTGCCATGCGCTGAAGAAAGAAGATGATGCCTAAAATAATACATTTTTTCATTCATAATGAGAACTATGATGTACATATGTCTCCTGGTTGTACTTGTCATTATTTAATGTTGGACTATTCATATGTCATTCTCTAAGAAACTAAGACTGAGAAATTATGCTGGGCTATTCCTATGTCTGTGAGCATTTGAAAACTTATTTAATGTTGTGTTGTTGTGCAATGCCATTTTAAGAGAATCTGAGTCTTCATTTGAATGTTGTGCCATGTTATGTAATTTTTTAACGTATTATGTATACGTGTTTGATAGGACACGATGGATGTCCATCAGTTATGGATATCCATCGGGTTTGGACATGGACATAATTTTTTGCCCATGGGTTTTTTCATGGATGGGCAAAGAATATCCTCGTGGATTTGGATATGGGTTTGATATTGTTCAACCCGGGCCGAACCCGATCCATTGCCATCCTTACTCAAGTCTCGACCGCGTAGCCGCGTAGGGGTGGCGTGGTGAACTCGAGGCCCTATACCGTGGGCTCGTGGCTGGTCTGACTCGTACGAAATCGGTGGCGCCGTACCTCCATTTTATACTTGAACTTGAAAAACCGACACAGCTATACCGTGTTTTATTGGTCTTACCAAATAAAAGTAGTATGCTTTTAGGCATGTTTTCTTTTGATAAGTCAATAAATAATAAATATTGATTCAATCCAGGCTAAAGTTTTTAACACATTATACTAGTAAAAAGGCCCGTGCATTGCAATGGAAAAAAAATCCACTCATATATCTAGTTTTTTTAAGGTAAACTAGGGATTTTATTCAAAGTTCACGACGTCCAGAATACAAACAATCTCCGGTAGAACCCTAGCCACACATGGCGGCCCACTGCGAGAGACGCAGCTCCCTTTACTAGCAAGTGGGCCTCAAAACTATTGTCTCTACTCTTGAAACGGAAATCAACAGAAGAAAAATTACTGCTACTAGAATGGATCTCTCGAAGGATAGGAGCATAAGAAGGTACACCTGCAGATTTGATGTTAGAAATCACTTCTGCACAATCTTTTGCACAATCTGTGGCAATGGCGAGATCCTGAAGATTCAAATCCCGGGCTAGAGCTAGTGCTTCGCTGCATGCATGTGCCTCCAGACTTGCCGGGTCGGTGAGGCCATCAAAAACCATCGCAGAAGCACCAAGAAACTTGCCAAATCTGTCACGACACACAACTCCCGCTCCTCCTTTGTCTCCTAAAGTTGACAGCCCCCCGTCACAGTTTAGCTTTGCAGACTCGCCGGGGGGGTAGCCACACTTTTGCTCTTGGCTGGTTCACTCGAATTTCATTAGTCCTGGGTTTGAGCGAGTTAGCTATGTCTAGCTCCTCCAAAAATCTGTTAACGAAGCTCATAGTGGAAAGCGGACTCTAAAATTCATTCTCGTGGATGGCCTTCCTCCTGCCCACCAAATTGCCCACATGGTCACTAGGATTCGAGCTAGGTCATGTTGACTTGTAGTCTCAAACAACCAGAACAGCCAAAGTCTCGCGTCTTCGGTTTGGTTTGATATCACATGCTCGACCAGTTCATCATCCTCCAAAGCCCAAACACATCTCGCCATGCGGCAGCTCAGTAGCGAGTGGCGCCATGTATCCTCCTCCGCTCCACAGGTAGAACAAGATGGAGAATCTGCCATATGCCTTTCATGTCTCACCAGGCCGATAGGGATTGAAGTATGCGCCAAACTCCATACAAAAACTCGTATTTTTGAAGGAACCTTCACCTTCCAAAGCTGGGACCAAGAATTTTTGTCCGCGGCAATATTAGAATGGCCCGGACGATGTTCTAGCCAATCCTCTCTTTGTGTTTTGATAGCACAAATCATCCTATATGTTGACCGTACCGAGAAGATACCTCGCTTATCATAATGCCAAGCCCAAAAGTCCTCCTGTTGCCTTGTACTGAGCGGTATATTGAGGATAACGTCGACATCAGCAGGTATGAAGTGCTTTGTTAGGGCTTGCCGGTTCCATGATCGCGTGACTGGATTGATAAGTTCTGAAACCGCCATCGGCGGGTTCGCTGATCAGGCGCAAATGGGCCTCATCTTATAGTCTCTCGGCGGCCAATTATCCTGCCAAATGTGCGTGGCTGCTCCGGTGCCGATTATCTTGATAAGCCCCAAAGACAGGATGTCACGGCCCTCCAAAAGTGACCGCCAGACCTGCGAAGGAGCGCTGCCAAGTGTTGCGTTCATCAGATCAGTGTTTTGGAAGTAACGAGCTTTCAGAACGCGAGCGCTAAGGGATTACGACTGCTGCATCACCCTCCACGCTTGCCGGGAAAGAAGAGCCAGGTTGAACAGCTCTATATCTCGGAAACCCAGGCCGCCCATAAATTTTGGTTTTGACATCGTTTTCCATGACACCCATGTTGTTCTTCTCTCGCCATTTTTACTCCCCCGCCAAAATTTATGGATCAAACCGTTGATGTGCTCGCATAAACCCCGGGGTAGCTTGAAGCATGCCATCGAGTATGTTGGGATGGCCTGGACTACAGACTTGATAAGGACCTCTTTCCCTCCCGCTGACAGACACTTCTCCATCCAACCCTGAACACGTTTCCAGATTATGTCCTTCAAATATTTAAAAGATCCTTCCTTTGCTCTACCCACACCTGATGGTAATCCCAAGTACTTTTCAGTTAACGACTCATTGTGTACATCAAGGATATTCTTGACCACTACCTTTGCCGAGTTCGCAACCCCCTTGCTGAAAAAGATTGATGATTTGTCCACGTTTATTCTCTAACCCGAAGCATCGCAGTAGACTCGCAGCAGTCCGTTAACCCGTGTAGCAGACGCCTCATTTGCCTCAAAAAAGAGTAGACTGTCATCGGCAAAGAGGAGATGATTAACCAAAGGGGCTTCCGGCGCCACTGCAATTCCCTGAACCCCAATATGGGACTTCAAAAGGCAAGATAGTCCCTCCGCAGGTAGCTGGAATAGATAAGGCGAGATCGGGTCCCCCTGCCGCAGTCCACGTGAAGGCCTGAAACCATCCAAACTGCCACCATTAAATAGAACGGAGAAAGAAACCGAAGAAACACACCTCATAATGGTCTCTGTAAATTTGGGACTGAAGCCCAACTTAATCATGACCGCTTTCAGATACGATCACTCTAGGCGATCATATGCCTTCATCATATCTAGCTTAAGCGCACAAAACATGTTTCCCTTCACCCTCTTGGTTTTCATATAGTGCAAACACTCATAAGTCGTGATAAAATTGTCTGTAATAAGGCGTCCAGGGACAAAAAGCAGACTGCTCTTCGGAGATGATATCGGGGAGAATTTGCTTCAACCGGTTAGCTAAGACCTTCGATGCAATCTTGTAGATTACGTTACAAAGGCTTATAGGCCAAAATTGTCCTAAATTTTTTGGACTGGAGATCTTGGGAATTAAAACGATGAACGTGTTGTTTATCTCCTCCGATGAATCAGCTCCATCGAGCACTCGGATGATCATCCTTGTAACCTCATCACCACACAAATCCCAGTGTTTCTGAAAAAAATGTGCGGGAAAACCGTCTGGGCCTGGTGCCTTGGTTGGAAATATTTGGAAAAGGGCCTCTTTAACTTTGTCTCTGTTGTAATCTGCATTAAGACGGGCGTTCATGTTTCCATCTACCTGTATAGGTATGTGGGACAATACCTCCTCCATGCCAATAGTTCCTTTTGAGGCATAGAGATTTTTGTAGAACTCTGTGGCCATAGCAGCCAGCTCGCTCGGATCAGTGCACACCGAGCCATCAACACGTTCCAATTTGGCGATCCTGTTTTTTGCCCGACGAGCACTTGCTTTCCGCTGAAAAAACCTTGTGTTACTATCGCCTTCCGCTAGCCACGTGATGCGAGAGCGTTGTTTTGCCATGACTTCCTCTCTGTACGCTAGCTCAATCAGGCGATCCATCACCCTTTTCTCGTCCTCCCCCGGGCCTGTGCACAGCGGATCACCTTGTAGTTCTGCAAGCTGTCGGCGCAAACCCCTCATCTCCTGGCGCACAGAACCAAAAGTTCTCCTGCCCCACCGTGACATAGAGGCTGAAACATCATGCAGCTTGCTGGCCAATTCAGCTAGTGTCAACGTCGGTCCTTTCACATCCCATGCTTTGCTGACCACCTCTCTGAGCCGATCATCCGTCTCCCATGCACATTCATAACGGAACGATTTATTCCCAACCGTCGTTGGCAACCTGTCATCCTCAAGGGAGGCCGCCTTGTTCATCAGCTCCACCTCTTCATCCACTCCTCCTTCCTGCCTCCTCTTCTTAACAATGTGCACCTTCTCCGGCATCGTGACAACTGCATTTCTTGGGTAAGAAGTAGAAGCTCCTTCAATCATAAAAACGGTCCCTGCTACCTTGCCTTCCAGATGAGGAAGTTGTTGTCCTCTAATGTTTATAGAACCATCCGCAACCACCAACCTTTTCCGTGCTCCCTTATCGACTCCCTCCCCCTGGTTCTCCCTCCTGTCCTCCACATCCATCTGTTGCGGCCCGTGATAATTTTCACCTCCCCCTTCCCCCCTTCCTTGGCCCCCTGCCGGGGCTCTCCCTCCTCGACCCCTAGCTCCTCTGCCACCATCGCCACCCCATCCTCTACTGAAGCTATCTCCTCTGCCTCCACCCCCATATGGTTGAGCCACCGGCATCTCCGACTCCCACAACAGCCAGTCACCCCATTCAAAAGAACTTGGATCATGTATGCCATATCCACATTCATCAGCCAAGTGACCCATCCGGCCACAAGCAAAACAAAAGTCCGGGAGCTTCTCATAGGAAACACTGAATTTTTTGTTCTCCTTCAAAGTGATTGGAACAAACCTAACCAATGGCTCGTTAACATCAACAAACACCCTGGCTCGTAGTGTACTTGTCGGGTTTATCCTGCCCTCATTCACCACAACTGTAAACGGAGGGTCACCCACCTTTGCAGCTACCTTCTCTGCCAACTCCCTTATTCTTGTAAGGCCATCCAGCAAGCCCTTGACTCGAGCCCATAGCGGGATCTTGTTTAGTCTATACCCGTTAACATCAGAAAATCCGTCATACTCCTGCACCACGGGTGCCCGCCGAAACAGCCATGGCCCCCCTCCATGATCTTCCTCCAATCTCCCAAACAGTGGCACTGTACAAGAAATAGATTGGGCCCCTTAATGTTGAAGCTGACTGATATGTCTCCAACGTATCTACTTTTCCAAACACTTTTGTCCTTGTTTTGGACTCTAACTTGCATGATTTGAATGAAACTAACCCGGATTGACACTGTTTTTAGCAGAACTGCCATGATGTTGTTTTATGTGTAGAAAACAAAAGTTCTCGGAATGTCCTGAAAATCCTCGGAGCCAAGTTTCGGAAAATATAAAAAATACTGGCAAAAGAATCAAGACCAGGGGGCCCACACCCTTTCCACGAGGGTGGAGGGCGCGCCCACCCCCTCTGGGCGCGCCGCCCTGTCTCGTGGGCCCCATGGAGCTCCACCGACCTCAACTCCAACTCCATATATTCCGTCTCACGGAGAAAAAAATCAAAGAGGAAGTTTCATTGTGTTTTATGATACGGAGCCACCGCCAAGCCCTAATCCCTCTCGGGAGGGCTGATCTGGAGTCCGTTCGGGGCTCCGGAGAGGGGGATTCACCATCGTCGTCATCATCAACCATCCTCCATCATCAATTTTATGATGCTCACTGCTGTGCGTGAATAATTCCATCGTAGGCTTGCTGGACAGTGATGTGTTGGATGAGATTTACCTAATCAAGTTAGTTTTGTTAGGGTTTGATCCCTAGTATCCACTATGTTCTGAGATTGATGTTGCTATGACTTTGCTATGCTTAATGCTTGTCACTAGGGCCCGAGTGCCATGATTTCAGATCTGAACCTATTATGTTTTCATGAATATATGTGTGTTCTTGATCCTATCTTGCAATTCTATAGTCACCTATTATGTGTTATGATCCGACAACCCCAAAGTGACAATAATCGGGATACTTCTCGGTGATGACCGTAGTTTGAGGAGTTCATGTATTCACTATGTGCTAATGCTTTGTTCCAGTTCTCTATTAAAAGGAGGCCTTAATATCCCTTAGTTTCCGTAAGGACCCCGCTGCCACGGGAGGGTAGGACAAAAGATGTCATGCAAGTTTTTTTTCCATAAGCATGTATGACTATATTCGGAATACATGAGGAATCGCATCCGACATAATTATCCATCACTGATCCAATGCCTACGAGCTTTTCACATCTTGTGCTTCGCTTATTTACTTTTTCGTTGCTATAGTTACAATTACTACAAAACCCGAAACTATTACTTTTGCCACTGTTACCTTTATTATCATACTACTTTGCTATTAAATACTTTCCTGTAGATACTAAGTTATCCAGGTGTGGTTGAATTGACAACTCAACTGCTAATACTCAATAACATTCTTTGGCTCCCCTTATGTCGAATCAATAAATTTGGGTTGAATACTTTACCCTCGAAAGCTGTTGCGATCCCCTACACTTGTGGGTTATCAAGACTAATTTCTGGCGCCGTTGTCGGGGAGTATAGCTCTATTCTTTGAGTCACCTGGGATTTATATCTGTTGATCACTATGAAGAACTTGAAAGACGTGAAAACTAAGATTTTTCCCTCAACTACGAGGGTAGGTAAGGAACTGCCATCTAGCTCTGCACTAGATTCTCCTTCTGTTATGAGTAAGTTTGCGACACCTAAACCTGCTACTGCTATGAATTCTGATATGTCGCATGTTATTGATGATGCCACTTCTGCTATGCATGATACTTATGATGAAACTACTTCTGTGCGTGATACCACTTTGCCATTAGGTGAATTTCTTGATGAACAACTTGCTAGGGTTAGAGAGAATGAAATTATTGAAGATACTATTATTGATGATAGTGATGATGAAAGTTCTCCCCTGATTATGAATTACCTGTTGTTCCTGAGGGTTATGTTATGAATGAGGAAGCTGCTAGAGCTATCTTTGCTTGTAAAGATAGATATGATCTTAAGAAATTATTAGCTAAATGGAAGCAGCAGTCTCTTAATGCTAGAATGAAACCTGACCCTGCTTTTGCTACTTCACCTATCTATGTTACTGATAAGGATTATGAATTCTCTGTTGATCCTGAGATAATTACTTTGGTTGAATCTGATCCTTTTTATGGCCTTGAATCTGAAACTGTTGTGGCACATCTTACCAAGTTGAATGATATAGCCACCCTACTTACTAATGGTGATAAATCTCGCTATTTCTATATCCTTAAGATATTTCCGTTCTCATTAAAGGGTGATGCTAAGACTTGGTTTAATTCTCTTGGTCATGGTTGTGTGTGTAGTCCCCAGGATATGATTTATTACTTCTCTGCTAAATATTTCCCTGCCCATAAGAAACAAGCTGCCTTGCGGGGAATATATAATTTTGTGCAAATCAAAGAAGAGAGTCTCCCACAAGCTTGGGGGAGGCTTCTCCGATTACTTAATGCTTTGCCTGATCATCCTCTTAAGAAAAATGAAATACTTGATATCTTTTATAATGGACTAACCGATGCTTCCAAGGACTACTTGGATAGTTGTGCTGGTTGTGTTTTCAGGAAAAGAACAATCGACGAAGCTGAATTACTATTGAATAATATGTTGACTAATGAAAATAATTGGACTCTTCCTGAGCCAATTCCTGAGGCAATTCCTGAACCAATTGAGCCAACTCCTGAGCCTATTCCTAAACCCACTCCGAAGAAGAGAGGCATTTTATTTCTCAGTCCTGAAGATATGCAAGAGGCAAAGAAATCAATGAAAGAAAAAGGTATAAAAGCTGAAGATGTCAAGAATTTACCACCTATTGAAGAAATACATGGTCTTAATATACCGCCTGTTGAAGAACCACATTGTCTTGATAACCCAACACAGGTAGTAAAGGTAAATTCTCTATAGATATGATAAGATTGAAATTCCCTCTACTAAATTTCATAGCCCATGCTTAGATGAATTTGATGACTTTATGGCTAGACAAGAAAGTTTTAATGCTTATGTTGGTAGAGAATTAAAGAATAATGCTTTCGAGATAGGACGCGTGAGTGATTATATGGCCAGAGTTAAAGGTGAACTTAAACTCATTAGCAAATATGCGTCTATGGTTGCTACTCAAGCTGAGCAAGTACTTAAAGCTCAAAATGATTTGCTTGATGAATTAAATAATAAACCTGATTTTGCTGTTAGAGTGGCTGCTAGAACTGGTAGAATGACTCAGGAACCTTTGTATCCTGAAGGCCACCCTAAGAGAATCGAGCAAGATTCTCAGAGAAACAATTTAGAGGCACCTAGTTCTTCCAAAAAGAAGAAAAAGAAAAATGATAGGACTTTGCATGCTTCTAGTGAACCTATTGTAGACACACCTGAGAATCCCAATGATATTTCTATTTCTGATGCTGAAACACAATCAGGTGATGAACACGAACCTAGCGATAATGTTAATGATAATGTTCATGTTGATGCTCAACCTAGCAAAAATAATGAAGTAGAAGTTGAACCTGATGTTTATCTTGATAACCCACAATCAAAGAATCAACGTTATGATAAGAGAGATTTTGTTGCTAGGAAGCACGGTAAAGAAAGAGAACCATGGGTTCAGAAACCCATGCCCTTTCCTCCTAAACCATCCAAGACAAAGGATGATGAGGATTTTGAGCGCTTTGCTGAAATGATTAGACCTATCTTCTTACGTATGCGCTTAACTGATATGCTTAAAACAAACCCTTATGCTAAATATATGAAAGATATCATTACTAATAAAAGGAAAATACCTGAAGCTGAGATTTCCACCATGCTTGCTAACTATACCTTTAAGGGTGGAATACCTAAGAAACTTGGTGATCCCGGAGTACCTACTATACCATGTTCCATAAAAATAAATTATGTTAAAACTGCTTTATGTGATTTAGGAGCCGGTGTCAGTGTTATGCCTCTTTACTTGTACCGTAGACTTGAATTAAGTAAGTTGACACCCACTGAGATATCTTTGCAAATGGCTGATAAATCAACTGCTATACCTGTCGGCATTTGTGAGGACGTGCCTGTTGTTGTTGCGAATGTTACTATCTTAACAGACTTTGTCATTCTTGATATTCCTGAGGACTACAGTATGTCGATTATCCTCGGTAGACCCTTTTTAAATACTGCAGGTGCTGTTATTGATTGCAACAAAGGCAATGTCACCTTTCATGTTAATGGAAATGAGCATACGGTACATTTTCCGAGGAAACAACCTCAAGTTCACAGCATAAATTCTATTGGGAAAATTCCATCAATTATTATTGGAGGTTTTGAATTTCCTCTCCCTACTGTCAAGAAAAAGTATGATATTCTTATTGTTGGGGATGTTCATATCCCCGTTGAGGTAACTTAGTGTTATTCGAAATTTCTCCGATTTTGTGTTATTCGGAATGAGTTTGTTAACAAGACTTGATCAACCTTGTTAGTGGATTCATTTTGATGATCATGAGATGGATGAAACTAGAAGGCACAACCTTCTGTACCCTCTTTTTACTTTCTATTATTTAGATTAAATAAAGCAAAAATAGTATTATCCGTCTGTTTTCTAATTTTTCTGTGCAATAAAAATATCCCAAAAATAAAGTGCTCCAAATGCCCTACAAATTTAGTATGATTCTTTATGGATTATTTGAGGATTTTAGGCACTGAAATCATTGCAGGAGGGGCAAGCACCAGGCCATGAGAGTGGAGGGCGCGCCCACCCCCCCGGGCACGCCCCCTATCTCGTGGGCCCCTGGTGGGCCCCGTCCACTTATGCTAGCACCCACACACTCCATCTTCTTCCCAAAAAAAATCCCCATCCAGCTCAAGCACGAGTTCTAGCTCATTTTGCTGCGATTTTCGATCTCCTTGCTCAAAGCTCCATTCACAATACTGCTTTGGGAGATTGTTGCTTGGTATGTGACTCCTCCATTGGTCCAATTAGTTTTTGTTCTAGTGCTTTATTCATTGCAAATATTTGCTGTATAGGTGACCCTGTTCTTAAGCTTGCATGTCAAATTTATGAGGTCCCAAGTAATTCTAATGCATGATATAGGCTCTAGGCACTTGTAGGAGTAGTTGCTATCAATCTTGTTCAGTTTTATTCACTTTTATTTTGAAGTTAATAAAATTTCAGAAATTTTCAGAAAATGTTAAGGAGATTTTTGAGGGGCTCTTCTAGCCAAGGCTCCTAGGATAAACAAGCTAAAGAAAAGGAAAAGGCCAAATACAATCTTCCTCGCGTAGCGGAAGTACGGCCGTGTGAATGGCCATGCGATGATTTCTTAAGAGAAGCCGATATTTATGAAGACTTTTATTCCTTGGTTGAAAATGCTGGCCTCACCGACTTCCTCCACGACCGGATCGATCAGTATCTCTTACTCACCAATACTTTTGTGCAAAACTTTTATTATTATCCTAAGAATTCACCTCCATCAGTATCATTCCATTTATATGATGAATTCAGAAATGTCTTTACGTCATTTTTGTGCGGTATGTAGAATACTCTTTGAGGGCAGATTAGATGAACCACATCGTAAAGATGTGGATGGCTTTGTTAACACCATTACTGTAGGGGATCCGAAGAAGGGTTCTGATGCGAGAATCACTAGCATACATTTTCCTGTTTTACGCTACTTTGCCTTATTTGCTAGTCAATGCTTAATTGGTCGTGGAAATAGTGGAAACTTCAGTGTTCCCGATATTATTATTCTAGTCCATGCCTTGTTTGGTGATAATAGTTTTCGTGTGGGTGCCGTTATTGCTAAATGTCTAAACCTAAATCGTACAAAGGGGCCCATCCTTGGAGGTATTTATGCTGCACGTCTTGCTAAATATTTTGAGATACTTATTAGGCACCATGAGAAAGAGGAGACAATATTGCCTCCTTACATTTTAGATTACAGGAGCATGGTGGCACATGAGTTTATTGTTCATAATGATGATAGGATGCTCCTGTATAACTTGAGATTTAATAAGAAACACAATGAGACTATTATTCTGCCTGCACCTCTGTTGTTTGATTTGACTGCAGATAATTATCTTGCCACGCCGGAAGCAGTGTACGCTCATCGAGGCCAAGCATCCACTCCAGAACCTGAGCCCAAGACGGAACCTTCACTGTACCCTTATCGTGCATCATCTTACCAGTGGGACCCGGAAGAGACGGCCAGCCAATGGTATCCTGATTACACCCCTCAGTACACCGGGGAGAGTAGCCGCTACCCATGGCCATAGACCAACTTAGGCCAAAAGCCTAAGCTTGGGGGAGTACGTATTTCTCACCGAATTTACATTCATGTTCACACACTATTTTAGTCGTCGGTGCTCATACTCTTTCATTGTATTATCCATGCTAGTTTAAATTCTTTTTCTCGCTTTCTTCTTATGTGTTTGATAAACCTTAAGAAGAAGAAAATAGTTAGTTTAATTTCCATGCTTGTAGTAGAAGTTAAAATGAAAACCCAAAAAGATTTCTCGTTCTTCTTTTACTTGTTGGGAGCTTTCCCATGTAAATAATTTTATTTTATTTTATTTCCTTTGGGGGTCGAGAGTAGAAGACCATATTGAAAATGTTTAGTGGCTCTCATATGCATGATTGTTTATTTAACTTAGAGCCCATATTACTTTGTCTTCTCTCTTGAGTTGAATGCTTGCAGATTCCAGCTTAGTCCAATGCACGTGCACTATTATCATTATACACATCGTTTGGTCGTGCAAGTGAAAGGCAATAATGACGATATATGATGGACTGGTTGAGATGAGAAAAGCTGGTATGAACTCGACCTCTCTTGTTTTTGTAAATATGATGAGCTCATCGTTCCTGATTCAGCTTATTATGAAGTAGACATATTTGCAATGACATTTAGAGATTATAGTTGCTTGTGCCATGCTTGATTAGCTATGAGTTATAATGGTTTTACCTTGCATGCCAACATGCTATTAGAATGATTATGATGTGGTATGATGAGATGGTATCCTCCTTTGAATGAATCGAGTGACTCGACTTGGCACATGTTCATGCATGTAGTTGAAACAAATCAACATAGCCTTCATGATATTTATGTTCATGGTGGATTATATCCTACTCATGTTTGTATTCGGTGTGAATTAATTTTAATGCATGTTCATGATTGTTGTCGCTCTCTCAGTTGGTCGCTTCCCAGTATTTTGCTAGCCTTCACCTGTACTAAGCGGGAATATTGCTTGTGCATCCAAACTCCTTAAACCCCAAAGTTGTTCCATATGAGTCCACCGTACCTTCCTATATGCGGTATCTACCTGCCGTTCCAAGTAAATTTGTACGTGCCAAACTCCAAACCTTCAAATGAAATTCTATTTTGTATGCTCGAGAAGCTCATGTTTCGACTAGGGATGCCTATATCTTCTATGCTAGGTGGGTTATTCTCAAGAGGAGTGGACTCCGCTCCTCACTCACGAGAAAGAGCCGGTAACCGGATGCCCAGTCCCATGATCCAAAAAGATCAAACCAAATCAATGTAATTAAGGGATATTTAAATTAGTGCCCCTCGTTCCTTACTTGTGCTCATTTTTTCCCACGCTCCAAACTTTTGCTCACTTTTCCCCTCTTCCTTAGCTGAAACTCTCACAAATGCTCATAATGGGTGTTTGCCGTCTTGTTCGGCCATTGACCATTAATTGCTGACGAGTGGGGCCGAGTCTTCGTCTGACCGTTGCTTGCTGATGGGTGGGACCACAAGGAGACATGTATTGGGCAGCTTGTCTGAATCTAAAACAGATCTAGACAGGCCGCACCGCACTGCGCCGCCCCGCCCCCTCTGCCGGCGTCGTGCTGCATCCACCACGGTTGTTTCCTCAACCCTATGCCCCTATTCCGTTCGTCGGCGACGCCGCGTCTCCGCCAGATATAGCCCACCTCCCCATCTGGGATTACATAGAGATGTTGAGTGAGGACGCCTGAAATGCAGTCGACCGTGGAGAGGATTGGGTCGAATCCGCGGCAGATAATTCATGGATTAAACCTGGTAAGCATTGTTTCCTCTTGAATTGACGTTCTAAGTCGTATTGTATGCTGTATTTGACTTCTGTTTGCTTGAATCGTTTGAATTTGTGCTCGATTTTACCCGGCTAACTGAAGCCTTTGTTTCAACAAAATAGGATTGATCCCACACTGGCTTTCCGGCTAGCGATTAGAATGGAAACTAGTGTGCTGCGTGGTACTAAACTGCATTTGATTTCATCATTTTTCTATCCCAAAGTGGTAGAAACCAGCATATCTTTCAAAGATTTGCGAGCTGAGCTCCGAAACACCTATCCCTGGAGTGATGCCGATGCTGTTGAACTGAATTACTTCAGCAGTGACGAGCAAAGATTTCTCCCACTAACTTGCGACGATCATATGCCATTACTTTTTGCTGGGATTGCTGGCTGCCGATTCGGTAAACTCCAAATCGATGTGCTTCAGCCACGCGCAGAACGGGCGAAGGGGAAGGGAGTTCAGACATCATATGTCTGTGCTAATAGCCAGCACCCCGACACTCCTTGTAGGTCAACATCAAGTAAAGCAAGTGGTTCATGGAGCCACAACATGCCTGCTGCCAATTCTGGTTCCGATTCAGCTGCTGCTTCTCGTGTACCTTTTGCAGTTGGTGTAGAAGAAGATGTAGTACCTGACGAGGCAGTGCCTACAAATGATGATGAAGACGAGATGATGTTTCCTGAACTGGTCGATGTAGCCAGTCAGCAAGCAGTGGATGATGAATATATGGAGGAGCCAGAGGGAGTCCTGGATAAGGGGGTATCCGGACAGCCGGACTATATACTTTGGTCGGACTGTTGGACTATGAAGATACAAGACAGAAGACTCCGTCCCGTGTCCGGATGGGACTCTCCTTGGCGTGGAAGGCAAGCTTGGCGATTCGGATGTAGATCTCCTCCTCTGTAAACCGACTCTGTGTAACCCTAGCCCCCTCCGGTGTCTATATAAAGCGGAGGGTTTAGTCCGTAGGACAGAACAACAATCATACCATAGGCTAGCTTCTAGGGTTTAGCCTCTCTGATCTCGTGGTAGATCAACTCTTGTAATACTCATATCATCAAGTTCAATCAAGCAGGAAGTAGGGTATTACCTCCATCCAGAGGGCCCGAACCTGGGTAAACATCGTGTCCCCAGTCTCATGTTACCATTAGCCTTAGACGCATAGTTCGGGACCCCCTACCCGAGATCCACCGGTTTCGACACCGACATTGGTGCTTTCATTGAGAGTTCCACTGTGTCGTCGCGATAAGGCTTGATGGCTCGTCTCGTTGTCAAAGACAACATCACCTCCGGGGGAGCCCTGGCTTTAGGCCAAACTCTCCGGCTGGGCGGCTTCGTTATGACCGCCCGATCGGCTGTTGCGCCGACGATGACTTCTCAGGTCATTAAAAATAGCCTTCATGTTGATTCGGAATTTGCCGAACAGATGGACCTAATGGAGCTCTTCTCCCTCAATGAGCTCTTGGATTGCATCGCCGCCCTGGGCGTCGCTACGGACTATGACCGGATTGGGCTTAAACCTGATCAAAGGGAGATTCACTCTCCACCGGTCACCCATGAGATAGCGGTAGTGGAAGAGCATCATCCTAATTCTCCCTCCACTTTGAGGACGAACTATGTCTGAATTTCCGAGCTCTCCGAGCCGGACACCCGCTCGCGGGAGGACATGACCCCGGTCCCGGACTCAGGATCGGGGGGCGGGCCGAAGAAATCAGGCAACGCCCCATAACCCGAGCCGTTAAGCTCGTAAGCTTCTTTTCCCCTGGGTCCCAAATCGGGCCAGGATTCGGATTCAAATCTGCCCACCCACCCAGATTTATCCAATCTTTCCCATATTAGACAAGAGCTCCAAGAAACAGTACATCACTACTGGGCCAGATTCCTCCTTATGATAAACAGGGTCAAGGACTATAGCGAGGCAGATGCAATCTCCCTCTTTTGCAAAAATTGCACGGACAAAGGGATTCTCAACGCTATAAGTCACCGTGACATAGTACACTTCGCTGACTTAGAAGCCATAGTGCAAAAATACTGCGCGATGAAAAGCGCCTGGAAAACCCAAACAAATTTTTGGGACAATCCAGCTCTAGCAAAATCCTCTATCTGAACTAAAAGGGTAAACTCTCGTAAGTCACCCGATTCAAGTACAAAAAAAAAATAAAGCCTGCCGCAAGGCGTGGAACCGTATTGGAAGAATGGCTAAACGGGCCGTGCAAGATTCACATCACACCGGATACTATGCCAATGCATAGCCTTAGAGCATGTTGGATACTCCGACGGGTAGCAAAGAGCGGCGAGAATCTCCTCATAAAACATACAACAGTGCAACATCCTGCCGGAGACAACAATACGGTATTTACAATCTTCGAGAATTTTGCCTCAAATAACAGGCGCAAGCAAGCTCAGCGCAGCCTTGCAGAAGTTTGCCACGCGGCAACAATAAACCCATGGAACGACACAACTATAACTTACAATGCCAGTGACGAACCTCAATTCCGAACAGTCTGAGCACCAGCCACCTTGGTCCTTAGCCCAATCATGGATGGCTTCAGGCTCACCAAAGTGCTCATGGACGGCGGAAGCGGACTAAACCTCATCTATGAGGAAACGCTTAACAAGATGGAAATTGACAAGAGCCGCATTAAATGGAGCAGCACGACCTTCAGCGGAATCATCCCTAGCCGGGAGGCACAATGCGTGGGAAAAATCACACTGGATGTGGTATTCGGCACGCCGGAGAATTACAGGTCCGAAGAAATTACATTCCAAGTGGCCCCGTTCAGCAGCGGATACCACACCCTCTTGTGGCGGGACGCATTCACGAGCTTTCAGGCTATACCCCATTAAGGGTACATGAAGCTCAAAATGCCCGGGCCTAATGGAATCATCACTCTAGCTAGCGATTCGGACGTCGCACTCCGTGCCGAAAATAAAACTGCCGCCCTCGCCCTAGAGGCATTATCAGAAGCCCTCGCGGCCGAAGAACTTACAACACTGCGAGCAACAGTGGACAGAGACGACGTGATACTCGACAAGCGACCTAAATCCACCTCCTTCAAAACCAGCGGACGAGATAGTCAAATTCCAGGTCCACCCAATGGACCCTTCGAAGACAGCTTCCATCGGGACACAGCTGAACCCCACAATAGACGCCGCACTGCGAGACTTCCTGCGTGAAAATTGGGATATTTTCGCCTGGCATCCTTCAGACATGCCGGGCATCCCACACAGGCTGGCCGAACACAACCTCAACATACTAAAAGGATACAAGCCGGTCAAGCAGACTCTTAGACGCTTCTCAGAGCCTAAGCGGCAAGCCATGGGGGAAGAGCTAGCCAAGCTACTTGAGGCCGGATTCATGAGAGACATCAAACATCCGGATTGGCTAGCAAACTTGGTAATGGTACCATAAAAGGATAAATCCTCGCGCTTGTGTGTCGATTTCAAAGACCTCAATAAAGCTTGCCCTAAGGATCCCTTCCCCCTCCCCCGCATTGATCAAATAATCGATGCCACCGCAGGACACGACTCATTGTGTTTCCTCGACGCATACTCCGGATACCATCAAATAAAGATGGCAGAATCCGACCAGGCCACAACGGCCTTCATCACTCCGTACGGCCCCTTCTGTTTCAACACCATGCCCTTCGGGCTCAAAAACGTCGGCGCAACCTATCAACGCATGATTCAGACATGCCTGGAAAAACAAATCGGCAAGACAGTAGAGGCCTACGTAGATGACGTGGTCATCAAAACAAGACACGTCGAAACTTTAATAGATGACTTGAGGCTTACGTTCAATAATCTCCGAACATACGACATCAAGCTCAACCCGGAGAAGTGTGTCTTTGGAGTACCCTCCGGAAAATTGCTCGGCTTCATCGCTTCCAATAGAGGAATTGAAGCCAATCCGGCAAAAATCCGAGCTCTGTCACAGTTGGCTATCCCAACAGACCTCAAGCAGATCCAGAAATTAACTGGATGTGTGGCTGCCTTAAGCCGCTTCATCTCCCGCTTAGGAGAAAAGGCACTACCCCTTTATCGCCTTCTTCAACGCACCGAACACTTTGAGTGGACGGATGCGGCCACGTCCGGACTGGAAGAAATAAAGGCACTCTTGGCCACCAACCCAGTCCTGACCGTGCCAAACATTGGCGAACCCATGCTATTATACATAGCCGCAACAAACCAAGTTGTGAGCGCAGTGCTCGTCGTCGAACGAGAGGCAGACGGACACAAGTTCCTGCTCCAAAAGCCGTTATATTACGTGTTCACTGTCCTCACTCCATGCAAATCTCGGTACCCGCACTACCAAAAGATAGCGTATGCAGTCTTCATGGCATCCAGGAAACTACGACACTGCTTTCAAGAGTGTTCGATCACAGTGGCCTCCGAAGTACCACTCAATGACATAATAAATAACCGCGACGCAACAGGCCGGATTGCTAAATGGGCTATTGAGCTCCTGTCGTTCGACATAACATACAAACCACGGTGGGCCATTAAGTCGCAAGTACTAGCGGACTTCGTTGCCGAATGGACAGAGGCCGAACTCCCTAAAGAGTACAACGCGTACTCAAATTGGATCATGCATTTCGACGACTCTAAAATGCTGGCCGGATTGGGGGCAGGTGTCGTCCTGACATCCCCCACCGGAGACACGGTGCAATACGTCCTCCAAATATTATACACAGACTCCAACAATGCAGCCGAATACGAGGCTCTATCGCATGGTCTTCGGATGGCAGTCTCCATGGGCATTCAACGCCTCGAAGTGCGTGGGGACTCGAACCTAGCAATATCTCAGGTAAATGGAGACTTTGACGCCAAGGACCTAAAAATGGTGGCTTATCGCAATGTCGTCCTCAAAATGTCAGCTCGGTTCGAGGGGCTCGAATTCCACCATGTGGTTAGAGAAAATAACCAAGCGGCTGATATCCTCGCCCGCATCGGCGCTAGACGCGACCCCGTCCCACCTAATATCTTCTTAGAAAGGTTGTTCAAGCCGTCCGTGGCATGGGAAGGGGAGTCCGGCACTATTAGTCCGGCTTCGAACACAACCCCAGATTCTGAACCTTCTGACGTAATCGGAGGCTCTGCCACCGAAATAACATCTTCGGCCCATGAAATAATGGTTGTCATCGCCCCGTGGACCGAGCCCTTCTTGGCCTACCTTAATAGGCAAGAGCTCCCCGAGGACCAAAATGAGGCACGTTGTATTGTACGACGCTCTAAAGCCTACAAAGTCCATGCAGGAGAGCTCTACAAGAAGAGCGCCACCGGAGTGCTCCAACGATGCATCTCCGAAGAGGAAGGGCGGCAGCTCTTAGCCGAAATCCATTCCGGACTAGGCGGGCACCACGCGGCAGCCCGAGCTCTCGTAAGCAAGGCCTTTCGGACAGGATTCTACTGGCCGAAAGCCCGGGCGGGCGCATAGGACCTCGTCCAACATTGCGTTGGCTGTCAACTATTCGCCAATCAGAGCCATATGCCCCCTACCGCTCTCCAAACGATCCCCATAACTTGGCCCTTCGCGGTCTGGGGGCTGGATATGGTGGGACCCCTTAAAGGGGGAAGCCATAAGAAAAAATACTTATTGGTCATGGTGGACAAGTTCACCAAATGGATAGAAGCCAAACCATTTAAACGGCCAAATTCGGACCACTGATAGACTTCATATCGGAGGTTGTACACCGCTACGGTGTCCCCCACAGTATCATCACTGACAATGGCTCAAATTTTACAGCCGAAGAGGTAAAAGCCTGGTGCGGCAAAATGGGCATTAAGCTCGACTACGCCTCTGTCTATCACCCCCAAACAAACGGTCAAGTCGAACGTGCAAATGGTCTTATTATGAGCGGCATCAAACCCAGACTAGTGTGATCCTTGAAGGAATCAGACACGCATTGGGTCGAGGAACTCGACTCCGTACTCTGGGGGCTGCGGACCACGCCGAATCGCACCACCGGATACACACCATTTTTTATGGTGTACGGCGCAAAAGCAGTGCTGCCCTGCGACATAATTCATGACTCACCTCGCGTGCGCATGTATGAAGAGAAGGAAGCCGAGCTAGACCGGCAGGACAACTTAGATGCTTTGGAGGAGGAGCGTGATGTCACTAAAGCCCGTTCCGCATTCTATCAGCAACGGGCTCGAAGGTATCAAAGCAGAGAAGTACGGGCCAAAACTTATAACATTGGTGAACTCGTTCTACGCCTACCTGAGAAGAAGAAGGACAAGCTCAAACCCAAGTGGGAGGGCCCATTCATCATTGATAAAGTTCTCACCGGAGGAGCGTATCGTCTGCGCAGCGCATCTGATAACAGACTCGAGCTGAACCCATGGAATGCGGCCAGACTCCGGAGATTCTACGCCTAGCACCGAACCCAGTGTTCGTCTCCTTCACTCCGCTTCTTCAATTATGTTCCTTTCCTCCTTTCTCCCCTTTTTTTTCCTTTTTTTACAGCCTTAAAACTGTACGGATGCCCTGAGCACTCCGGCCGCATTATGCGTGCACACTATACCTGGGGGCTTCCTATTCGGAAGCTAAATATCACCACTTTTAATGGCTTCTTGCCAGCCACATATGCATTTTTCTTTCCATATGTGCCTTTTCTTCACCATTATATGCATCGATATGACTTAAGTTTTGGCCATGCTGGGTTGCCTGGCTCTTGTATTTATGCCCTACGTTCCCGTTAATTCGGCTAGGGCATAAGGGGAGCACCTCTGCGATTGTTACTGCCGGTTGAGCCGGATGTGTACCTCAGACTGGGTGAAGCCGAAAGCTAGCGTTCTTAAGGGAATATTCGGTCGGTGAACAAAAGATGTTCTCGTTCCTAACAACGAAAATACCCAGATGTTTTGTTTCCTGCGCTTCTGTTCGCAGTTCGGACATGCACATCGATGCATGCGTACCCAGAGAAAGGAACCACTAACGGAACTATTCTCTCTTGAAGATGTTTCTTACTATCCATGTAATATAACATAACTACTTGGGTACTTGTCTGTTCAAGCACTTATGACCCCTACGCCTGGTTTCCACGCATACCCCGGTTTTTCATAACTGTGTGGGTATTCGGATACACCCCGGACTGTCGGATCCGGGGGCTGAAGCGAAAAGGTCCGCCATGACAAATGATTTTCAATCCGGCTAGGGAGTACATGAGCCCATTCAAATTACATAATCATATAGACTGGCTGTACTCTTCCTCTATACCATCCAACAAGCTGTCTAACTTACAACCCTGTTGGGAATACTTTGCAGCTAACGCTACTTGATCATACACCAAACTAACGGGTATCTCTTGTCCATCTGGCCCAGCCGGTCCAACTTCGGCCATATGGTTCGGGTCAGCCTTGGCGTATCGCGTCTTTACCATGGCCCAAGCTTCTCTCGCACCTTGCCAGCAAGCTGATACCTTCCATAATCGGAAGCGCCGCCGTGCTCCTTTGAGCATCTCTACAAGTTCGCTCATGCCTCTTGGCAGGAAAGCGGATGGGCACAAAGCCTGGGCAATACCCTGCATCACCTGTCGAGCTCGTTTGTGCAGTTGTGAAAGCTCTTGCAGCATATCGCCTGCGGAACCGGGCATCTCCTCTTCAGGGCGTTCCGTCAACATACCTGCAGACATAACTCTGTCAATACGCCTCCTCGCCAAACTATACCACAGTTCGTTCAAGCACTTACTATAAATGCCGCGTCGAAGCCTCCGGTTCTCCTTCACGGAGTCCGCGAGCTGAGCCCGAACATCTTTCAATTTGATGCTCAGTTGGAGATTAGCATCTTGCAGCTTATTCCTCTCTTGAATAGACTGCGTCAGCACGCGTTTGCCCGCCTTCAGCTGACTTCGCAGATGCAGCTCATTATCTCCCACAGTCTCCGGATTTCCTCCGGGATTGTCTGCCGAATATTTCGTCAGATTTATAAACCATGCCGAACACGCAAACTGGTAGAAGGAAATTGTTACCAGAAGAAATCTTTTTGGATCCCTCTTGTTCGACTACATTAGCCTTCATCTGGGCCTTACACTCCTCCAGCTCTTGAGACAATTGGGTATTCTTCTCTACAAGAGCCTATGCATTTAATGATCCTTAAATCAGTTGTGCCAACTGTTTCAAGTCTCAGGGGCTACTACTACACATACTTATTAAATTCTCTTACCTGTATATCCTTCACATACTGGTCCGTTGCTCTGGCAAGTCCATCTTGAGCAGCGCGGATATAGGCGTGTCCAGAATTGAAGGCATTGAACGCCTCTTCGTAAAAAATACCACCGTGGAGTACGGCCCGTCGGCGCCGGTGATTCATGGCGCTCTCCACTTCTGAATTTGTGGCGGAAAGCATATCCGTATCCTCCGCAGGAGGACAGTTTGGCACTGTCCCCACATCAGCCTCCGCGTGTGAATCCGGTCCAGGAATCCAGCTGCTGGAGGTGTGGCCGGTAGGGTCCCCAGACATAGTCCGGCGCTTCCTGACAGGACATAATTAAAGCCGTCACGCCTCGACAAATAGACCAAATAGACCACGGGTCAAGTTCAATAAATACCTCTGCGCCTATGTGCCGCTCCTAACCGCCTTCCTTTTAAGCCTACCTTGTCTAGGCGCCTCTTGTTGTGAGGCCCTCGCGGGTTCCGCACGGCATCCCGACCGCCGTTTCTATAAAAACACGACGTGTGATCATAAGGTACGACAAAGCGAAGGAATCCTTTCAGAAGCTTGGAACCCCGACATTACTTACATGCGACACGGGAAGCAATCTGGGATAATCCGCGATGATGGCCACTAAAGAGCCGCCACTGCTTGCCTGATAGAAAGTCCCGTCGACGAATTCCATGGATATATTCGGATCTTCTTCAAATCCGGGGTCGAGAGCCCGGTCGGGATCCTCTGGCTGCGGAGAGGGGCTGTTGAACTCTTTCACGGCCTTCCTTGTTTTGAAACAACAAGGTAAATAATTGTGGCAAAGAAGGTAAGAAAGAATAGAGTTGAGTAAGGGATGACAACTTACCCAGCTTCGGGGGTTGTACATGGAAAATCCATCCCGCAGTTTAATGCGGAGGAACTCCTCTTATTATCCCTTGTACAATTCGGATAGTATCCTTGCCAAAGATGTGGCAGAGTCCGGACCTTTGTGACCGCAGCTGGACTGCGGGAGGCATCGTCTTCTCCATTGAAGTGCCACATGGGTTTTCCCCTATATTGAAGTGGTTGCACTCCCCTTATTATGCATATTGACATAACTTCGATTATTGTCAATCCTGATTTGGCCAGGGTTTGTATCCGGCTCATCAGATAGAAGACTTCCCTGTTTTCTTCCTCCTGGGGGCTCCGAGGGCGCCAGCTTTGGCGTTTCTTCAGCGGAGTATTGGTAAACTCAGGAAGGCCCGTCTGGACTGGGTCTGGAAGGGGAACGTCATGAACATAAAACCACTCCGAGGGCCAGTCTTCGGACGCCTTCTTGGGAGTACCGGATAGGTATCCGGTCTGGGCGATGCACCATATTTTGGCTCCGCCCACTTGATATATAGATCCCTCCTGGTTGCGGGGGACGAGGCAAAATAACCTCTTCCATAGCTCGAAATGAGCTTCGCAGCCCAGGAACAGCTCGCAGAGGGCAACGTAGCCTGCAATGTGCAGTATGGAGGCGGGGGTAAGATTATGCAACTGAAGACCGTAGAACTCCAGGAGCCCGCGGAGGAATGGGTGGATTGGAAACCCGACGCCTCTTAGCAGATATGGGACAAGGCATACCCGCTCCCCCCGAGATGGGTTAGGGAATCTCTCTGCTTGCTCCCCGCCATTATAGGTGGCTAGTCCGGATCAGACGAGGACCATGTATGCGGGCGGAAGGAACCCTTTGGTCTGCATCTCTATTAGGAGGCTGTGAGGGATGGAACACTTTCCCCAATCCCCTGGCTTCGAGCTGGGGGAGCGGCGAGCAGGGCTGCAGCGACCGGTCATCATGGGATGGCCTCTTTTGGGGCGTGCTCTACGGAATGCTTGCTTGGGGGAAGATGGTGTGATTTAGATCTGAAGATCC
Organism: Triticum aestivum; assembly: GCF_018294505.1. NCBI lineage: Eukaryota > Viridiplantae > Streptophyta > Magnoliopsida > Poales > Poaceae > Triticum > Triticum aestivum. Next base: position 614,642,157 of record NC_057804.1, on the reverse strand, counting down.
CCGTCTCCTCAAATAGACGGCTCACTTACGAGATTAGGGTGGCGAATGCAAAAATGCCCCGGCCCCTCATCTTCGATCGACACGGGGAGGTGGCCATTATTGAAGCACAGAAGCCGAGGAGTACAACCTTACTGGGAGGCCGAACACCATTCGCTACAATGGGTGCACCGGATTTGGAGAAGAACCCGCCTTGCAATGCCGAAGACAATCTGCGCGTCGGACTCATCGTCATTGAAGCCTGGTTCGGGGGCTACTGAGGGAGTCCTGGATAAGGGGGTATCCGGACAGCCGGACTATATACTTTGGCCGGACTGTTGGACTATGAAGATACAAGACAGAAGACTCCGTCCCGTGTCCGAATGGGACTCTCCTTGGCATGGAAGGCAAGCTTGGCAATTCGGATGTAGATCTCCTCCTCTGTAAACCGACTCTGTGTAACCCTAGCCCCCTCCGGTGTCTATATAAACTGGAGGGTTTAGTCCGTAGGACAGAACAACAATCATACCATAGGCTAGCTTCTAGGGTTTAGCCTCTCTGATATCATGGTAGATCAACTCTTGTAATACTCATATCATCAAGATCAATCAAGCAGGCAGTAGGGTATTACCTCCATCGAGAGGGCCCGAACCTGGGTAACATCGTGTCCCCAGTCTACTGTTAACATTAGCCTTAGACGCATAGTTCGGGACCCCCTACCCGAGATCCGCCGGTTTTGACACCGACAGAGCCCACCAGCCAAGCTAGGTTTGATGACACTGACGATGAAGAGAAGGTGGAGAACATGGATAGCTTAATCGAGGATGAATACGATGGTGATGACATGCCAACAATTGAGTGGAACAGGGAAAAACCCGAGCTTAGTGTAGGTACCATTTTCCAATCAATGGTGGACTGTCGGAATGCAATCACAACATGGTGCATTATATCTGAAAACACCTATAAGATTAAAAGGAGTGAGCCAGTAAGGTTTACAGTTTTTTGTCCATATCCTAGGTGTAGGTGGAAGTTGCATGCATCTCATATGACAAAGAGCAAATATATTCACGTAATCCAAGCTCAGTTAGTAATTTAGTTTCAGATCATTGAGTAAGGTTTCTTAACTGTTTTTTACCCTTTTATTTTGTTTCAGATAAAGAAAAACCCACACAAGCACACCTGTCCACCTCGAGGGGGAGGGGGTGATACGTCTCCAACGTATCTATAATTTTTTATTGTTCCATGCTATTATATTACCTATTTTGGATGTTTATGGGATTTATTTTATACATTATTATCATTTTTGGGACTAACCTACTAACCGGAGGCCCAGCCCATATTGCTGTTTTTTTTGCCTATTTCAGTATTTCAAAGAAAAGGAATATCAAACGGAGTCCAAATGGAATGAAACCTTCGGGAGCGTGATTTTTGGAACGAACAAGATCCGGAGAGCTTGGAGTGCAAGTGAAGAAACAGCCGGAGCCTCCACGAGATAGGAGGGCGTGCCCCCCCTGTAGGGCGCACCCCCCTGTCTCGTGGGACCCTCGGGCGTCCATCGACGTACCTCTTCCTCCTATATATACCTACGGACCCTGAAAACATCCAGTGGCACCACGAACCACAATTTCCACCACCGTAACCTTCTGTATCCACGAGATCCCATCTTGGAGCCTTCGCCAGCACTCTGTCGGAGGGGGAATCAACCATGGAGGGCCTCTACATCAACATCCTTGCCCCTCCTATGAGTTGTGAGTAGTTTACTACAGACCTACGGGTCCATAGTTATTAGCTAGATGGCTTCTTCTCTCTTTTTTGGATCTCAATACAATGTTCTCCCCCTCTCTTGTGGAGATCTATTCGATGTAATCTCTTTTTGCGGTGTGTTTGTCGAGATCTAATGAATTGTGAGTTTATGATCAAATTTATCTATGGATATTAATTGAATCTTCTCTGAATTCTTTTATGTATGATTAGTTATCTTCGCAAGTCTCTTCGAATTATCGGTTTGGTTTGGCCTACTAGATTGATCTTTCTTGCCATGGGAGAAGTGCTTAGCTTTGGGTTCAATCTTGCGGTGTTCTTACCCAGTGACAGAAAGGGTTGCAAGACACGTATTGTATTGTTGCCATCGAGGATAACAAGATGGGGTTTATATCATATTGCATGAGTTTATCCCTCTACATCATGTCATCTTGCTAATGTTTTGCTCTGTTCTTATGGACTTAATACTCTAGATGCATGTTGGATAGCGGTCGATGTGTGGAGTAATAGTAGTAGATGCAGGCAGGAGTCAGTCTACTTGTTATGGATGTGATGCCTATATACATGATCATGCCTAGATAACGTCATAATTATTCGCTTTTCTATCAATTGCTCGACAGTAATTTGTTCACCCACCATAATACTTATGCTCTCGAGAGAAGCCTCTAGTGAAACCTATGGCCCCTGGGTCTATCTCTTATCATATTTTCTTTCAATCTACTTCTATTTGCATCTTTACTTTTTTGCATCTATATTATAAAATACCAAAAATATATTTATCTTATCATACTATCTCTATTAGATCTCACTTTCGCAAGTGGCCGTGAAGGGATTGACAACCCCTTTATTGCGTTGGTTGTGAGTTCTCAGTTTGTTTGTGTAGGCGCGTGGGACTTTGGAGGAGCCTCCTACTGGATTGATACCTTGGTTCTCAAAAACTGAGGGAAATACTTACGCTACACTTGCTGCATCACCCTCTCCTCTTCAGGGAAAACCAACGCTAGCTCAAGACGTAGCAAGAAGGATTACTGGCGCCATTGCCGGGGAGGTCTTCGCTCAAGTCAAGACATACCAAGTACCTATCACAAACCCATCTCTCTCGCATTTACATTATTTGCCATTTGCCTCTCATTTTCCTCTCCCCCCACTTCACCCTTGCCGTTTTATTCGCCCTCTCTTTCCCAATCTCCTCCTCTCTTTTTGCTTGCCGTTTTTCTGTTTGCTTGTGTGTTGGATTACTTGTTGCCATGGCGCAAGATAATACCAAATTGTGTGATTTCTCGAACACCAATAATAATGATTTCCTTAGCACTCCGATTGCTCCTCATATGATGTTGAGTCTTGTGAAATCAATGCTGCTTTGCTGAATCTTGTTATGAAAGATCAATTCGCCGACCTTCCTAGTGAAGATGCCGCTACTCATCTAAATAATTTTGTTGATTTGTGTGATATGCAAAAGAAGAAAGATACGGATAACAATATTGTCAAATTGAAGTTATTTCCGTTTTCACTTAGAGATCGTGCTAAAGTTTGGTTTTCGTCTTTGCCTAAAAATAGTATTGATTCTTGGAACAAGTGCAAAGATGCTTTTATCTCTAAGTATTTTCCTCCCGCTAAGATCATCACTCTTAGGAACGATATTATGAATTTTAAACAACTTGATCATGAGCATGTTGCCCAATCTTGGGAAAGAATGAAATTGATGCTTCGCAATTGCCCTACTCATGGTTTGAATTTATGGATGATCATACAAAAATTTTATGCCGGTTTGAACTTTGCTTCTAGAAATCTCTTAGATTCAGCTGCGGGAGGCACCTTTATGGAAATCACGTTAGGAGATGCTACAAAACTTCTTGATAATATTATGGCTAATTGTTCTCAATGGCACACCGAAAGATCTTCTAGGAAAAAAGTGCATGCTATAGAAGAAATCAATGTTTTGAGTGGAAAGATGGATGAACTTATGAAGATGTTTGCTACTAAAAATACTCCTCTTGATCCTAATGATATGCCTTTGTCTTCCTTGATTGAGAATAATAATGAATCTATGGATGTGAATTTTGTTGGTAGGAATAGTTTTGGAAACAATGCTTATAGAGGGAATTTTAATGCTAGACCGTTCCCTAGTAATTCCTCTAATAATTATGGAAATTCCTACAATAATTCTTATGGTAATTTTAATAAGATTCCCTCTGATTTTGATAATAGTGTTAAAGAATTTATGATTTCTCAAAAGAATTTTAATGCTTTGCTTGAAGAAAAATTGCTCAAAGTTGATGATTTGGCTAGGAACGTTGATAGACTTTTGCTTCATGTTGATTCTCTTAAACTTAGACCTTCTCCTCCTAAGCATGATATCAATGAGTCTCTCAAAGTGATGAGAATTTCCATTGACGAGTGCAAGGAAAGAACTGCTAGATTGCGTGCTAAGAAAGATAGCTTTATAAAAGCGTGTTCTTCTAGTTTCCGTGAAAATAATGACGAGGATCTTAAAGTTATTGATGCATCTCCTATTAGATCTATGTTTTGCAATATGAATTTTGATGATTATGGGACTGATGATGAATCAACTTTGCATAGAAGGCGTCCCAAGAATTCGGAGTCTTTAGATCTTAATGCTAAATTTGGTAAAAGAGAGATTGGAGAATCCTCAACTTCTAATGATGTTGAACCTACTATCTCGGATTTCAAGGAATTTGACTATGATAATTGCTCTTTAAAAGGTTGTATTTCCTTGTTGCAATCCATTGTTAATTCTCCTCGTGCTTATAGTCAAAACAAAGCTTTTACCAAACATATTGTTGATGCCTTGATGCAATCTTATGATGAAAAACTTAATTTGGAAGTTTCTATACCTAGAAAACTTAACGATGAGTGGGAACCTACTATAAAGATTAGAATTAAAGATTTTGAGTGTTTTGCTTTGTGTGATTTGGGTGCTAGTGTTTCCACAATTCCGAAAACTTTATGTGATATTCTAGATTTCCATGATCTTGATGATTGCTCGTTAAATTTGCACCTTGCGGATTCCACCATTAAAAAGCCTATGGGAAGGATTAATTATGCTCTTATTGTTGCAAATAGAAATTTGGTGCCCGTAGATTTTATCGTTCTTGATATAGATTGCAATCTTTCTTGCCCTATTATTCTTGGTAGACCTTTCCTTAGAACGATTGGTGCGATTATCGATATGAAAGAAGGGAACATTAGATTCCAATTTCCCTTAAAGAAAGGCATGGAGCACTTTCCAAGAAAGAAAGTCAAATTACCTTACGAATCTATCATGCGTGCTACTTATGAATCAAGTGCCAAAGATGGCACTCGTTAGATCTACCTTCGCTTTTATGCCTAGCTAGGGGCGTTAAACGATAGCGCTAGTTGGGAGGCAACCCGATTTTCTTTATGTTCTTTGTTTTTGTTCCTGTTTAGTGTTAAATTTTGTTTCTACTTTCTGTTTAGATGTGTTTTTATCTTTTGTTTAGTGTCTGTGCCAAGTAGAACCTATAGGATAAACTATGATGATGGTTGATTTGATTCTGCTGAAAAACAGAAACTTTGTGCTCACAAGAAAAAATTCAATAAATCACAGAAACGTGATTTTGAATTTATTATTTTTGATGCTGATCAATAAACAAATTTTCCAGTACGACCTATTTTGGTAGGAGTTTTAGAGTTCCAGAAGTTTGCGTTAGTTACAGATTGCTACAGACTGTTCTGTTTTTGACAGATTCTGTTTTTCGTGTGTTGTTTGCTTATTTCAATGCATCTATGGCTAGTAATTCAGTCTATGAACCATAAAGAAGTTGGAATACAGTAGGTTTAACACCAAAATAAATAAAGAATGAGTTCATTGCAGTACCTTATGTGGTGGTTTTGTTTTCTTTCACTAACGGAGCTTATAAGATTTCCTGTTGAGTTTTGTGTTGTGAAGTTTTCAAGTTTTGGGTAAAGCTTTTATTGACTATGGAATAAAGAGTGGCAAGAGCCTAAGATTAGGGATTCCCAAGGCACCCCAAGATATTCAAGAATAGCCAAAAGCCTAAGCTTGGGGATGCCCCGGGAAGGCATCCCCTCTTTCGTCTTCGTTCATTGGTAACTTTACTTGGAGCTATATTTTTATTCACCACATGATATGTGTTTTGCTTGGAGCGCCGTGTATTATATTGGTCTTTGCTTGTTAGTTTACCACAATCATCTTTGCTGTAACACACCTTTTTGGGATAAGCCTATTTGATTAGAATTTGCTAAAATACTCTATGTGCTTCACTTATATCTTTTGAGCTTGATAGCTTTTGCTCTAGTGCTTCACTTATATCTTTTAGAGCATGGTGGTGGATTAATTTTGAAGAAATTGCTAGTCTCTCATGCTTCACTTATATTATTTTGAGAGTATTTTAGAACAGCATGGTATTTGCTATGGTTATAATTTGGTCCTAGAATGATGAGCATCCAAGTTGGGTATAATAAAAACTATCATAGGATGTGAATTGGATGCTATGATCAATTTGATGCTTGATAATTGTTTTGAGATATGGATGTAGTGATATTAAGGTCATGCTAGTTGGGTGATTATGAATTTAAAGAATGCTTGTGTTGAAGTTTGTGATTCCCATAGCATGCACGTATGGTGAACCGCTTTGTGATGAAGTTGGAGCACAATTTTATTTATTGAATGTCTTCCTTATGAGTGGTAGTCGGGGACGAGCGATGGTCTTTTCCTACCAATCTATCCCCCTAGGAGCATGCGCGTAGTGCTTTGGTTTTTGATGACTTCTAAATTTTTACAACAAGTATATGAATTATTTTGACTAATATTGAGTCCATGGATTATACGCACCCTTTCACCCCTCCATTATTGCTAGCCTCTCTTGTATCGTGCAACTTTCGCCGGTACCATATACCCACCATATACCTTCCTCAAAACAGCCACCATACCTACATATTATGGCATTTCCATAGCCATTCCGAGATATATTGCCATGCAACTTTCCACCGTTCCGTTTATTATGACACGTTTCATCATTGTCATATTGCTCTTCGCATGATCATGTAGTTGACATCGTATTTGTGGCAAAGCCACCATCATAATATTCATACATGTCGCTCTTGATTCATTGCATATCCCGGTACACCACCGGAGGCATTCACATAGAGTCATATCTTGTTCTAGATTTGAGTTGTAATTTTTGAGTTGTAAATCTATAAAAGTGTGATGATATCCATTATTAGAGCATTGTCCTAGTGAGGAAAGGATGATGAAGACTATGATTCCCCCACAAGTCGGGATGAGACTTCGGACTTTACAAAAAGAAAAGAAAAAAGAGAAAGGCCAAAAAAAGGAAAAAAAGAGAGAAAGGCCAAAAAAAGGCCAAAGAAAAAAAAAGAATGAGAGAAAAAGAGAGAAGGGACAATGCTAGTATCTCTTTTTCCACACTTGTGCTTCAAAATAGCACCATGATCTTCGTGATAGAGAGTCTCATATGTTGTCACTTTCATATACTAGTGGGAATTTTTCATTATAGAACTTGGCTTGTATATTCCAATGATGGGCTTCCTCAAAATGCCCTAGGTCTTCGTGAGCAAGCAAGTTGGATGCACACCCACTATTTCTCTTTTATTGAGCTTCCATATATTTATAGCTCTAGTGCATCCATTGCATGGCAATCCCTACTCACTCACATTGATATCTATTAATGGGCATCTCCATAGCCCGTTGATACGCCTAGTTGATGTGAGATTATCTTCTCCTTTTTGTCTTCCCCACAACAACTGTTCTATTCCATATATAGTGCTATGTTCATGGCTCATGCCCATGTATTGCGTGAAAGTTGAAAGAGTTTGATATTATTAAAGTATGAAACAATTGCTTGGCTCGTCATCGGGGTTGTGCATGATTAAATACTTTGTGTGATGAAGATAGAGCAACGGCCAGACTATATGATTTTGTAGGGATAACTTTCTTTGGCCATGTTATTTTGAGAAGACATGATTACTTTGCTTAGTATGCTTGAAGTATTACTATTTCTTATGTCAATATGAACTTTTATTTTGTATTATTTGGATCTGAACATTCATGCCACATTAAAGAAAATTACTTTGAGAATTATGCTAGGTAGCAATCCACATCAAAAAAATTCTTTTTATCATTTAACTACTCGAGGATGAGCGGGAATTAAGCTTGGGGATGCTTGATACGTCTCCAACGTATCTATAATTTTTGATTGTTCCATGCTATTATATTACCTGTTTTGGATGTTTATGGGCTTTATTTTATACATTATTATCATTTTTGGGACTAACCTACTAACCGGAGGCCCAACCCATATTGTTGTTTTTTTGCCTATTTCAGTATTTCGAAGAAAAGGAATATCAAACGGAGTCCAAACAGAATGAAACCTTTGGTAGCATGATTTTTGGAACGAACAAGATCCGAAGAGCTTGGAGTGCAAGTCAAGAAACAGCCGGAGCCTCCACGAGATAGGAGGGCGCGCCCCCCCTGTAGGGTGCGCCCCCTGTCTCATGGGACCCTCGGGCGTCCACCGACGTACCTCTTCCTCCTATATATACCTACGGACCCCGAAAACATCCAGGGGCACCATGAAACACAATTTCCACCACCGTAACCTTCTGTATCCGTGAGATCCCATCTTGGAGCCTTCGTCGGCACTCTGCCGGAGGGGGAATCGACCACGGAGGGCCTCTACATCAACATCCTTGCCCCTCCTATGAGTTGTGAGTAGTTTACTACAGACCTACGGGTCCATAGTTATTAGCTAGATGGCTTCTTCTCTCTTTTTGGATCTCAATACAATGTTCTCCCCCTCTCTTGTGGAGATCTATTCGATGTAATCTCTTTTTGCGGTGTGTTTGTCGAGATCCGATGAATTGTGAGTTTATGATCAGATTTATCTATGGATATTAATTGAATCTTCTCTGAATTCTTTTATGTATGATTGAGTTATCTTCGCAAGTCTCTTCGAATTATCGGTTTGGTTTGGCCTACTAGATTGATCTTTCTTGCCATGGGGAGAAGTGCTTAGCTTTGGGTTCAATCCTGTGGTGTTCTTACCCAGTGACAGAAAGGGTTGCAAGACACGTATTGTATTGTTGCCATCAAGGATAACAAGATGGGGTTTATATCATATTGCATGAGTTTATCCCTCTACATCATGTCATCTTGATTAATGCGTTGCTCTGTTCTTATGAACTTAATACTCTAGATGCATGCTGGATAGCGGTCGATGTGTGGAGTAATAGTAGTAGATGCAGGCAGGAGTCGGTCTACTTGTTATGGATGTGATGCCTATATACATGATCATGCCTAGATAACGTCATAATTATTCGCTTTTCTATCAATTGCTCGACAATAATTTGTTCACCCACCGTAATACTTATACTCATATTTGCTTTCAATCTACTTTTATTTGCATCTTTACTTTTTTGCATCTATATTATAAAATACCAAAAATATATTTATCTTATCATACTATCTCTATCAAATCTCACTTTCGCAAGTGGTCGTGAAGGGATTGACAACCCCTTTATTGCGTTGGTTGCGAGTTCTCAGTTTGTTTGTGTACGCGCGTGGGAGTTTGGAGGAGCCTCCTACTGGATTGATACCTTGGTTCTCAAAAACTGAGGGAAATACTTACGCTACACTTGCTGCATCACCCTCTCCTCTTTGGGGAAAACCAACGCTAGCTCAAGACGTAGCAGGGGGGAAGGCCAAAACCAAGCTAGCAAAAACTAGGTGGGTGGCAGATGTTATATTGGATTGGCTGAGAGAAGAACCTGGACTTGGTCCAACATCACTCCATGGGATGCTTTTTGAGAAGTACAAGATAGAAATTCCTTATATGAGAATTTTCAATGCTAGGGAAAAGGCTCTCTTGATAGAATTAATGGTCAATGGAATGACGGTTTTCAGCTGCTTTACACTTTCAAAGCTGAAGTGGAGATGGCAAGTCCAGGGAGTGTTGTAGAGATTGACAAGCATACAGTTCCATTCAAAATAAAAGGAAAGTCATTTGAGAAGGAGTGCTTCAGAAGGGCTTTTGTTTGTTTCAAGGCTTGCTGGCAGGGGTTTCTAGATGGTTGCAGGCCCTATTTGGCTGTTGATGCTACACATTTGACTGGAAGATGGAGAGGATAGCTAGTAGCAGCTTCTGCAGTTGATGGACACAACTCGCTATTCCCAGTTGCATTTGGTGTGGTGGAGGCAGAGTCTAAGGAAAGTTGGGTTTGGTTTCTGCAGTAGTTGCGCACCATTGTAGGCACACCCCCAGGTTTAGCTATACACATAGATGCTTGCAAGGGTTTAGAGAGTGTAGTAGAAATTGTATTCCCTGGAGTGGAGCATAGGGAATGTATGTGACACCTAGCGCATAATTTCAAAAAGAAGTTCAAAGGTAAAGTTTATGATGAGAATTTATGGCCAGCATCATACACATGCAGCAAAAGGAAGCATGAACACCATTTGAGAGTGTTGTATGCTCAAAATCCTCTTGTGAAGGAGTACATGGATGCACATCATGGCAAGGTTTGGTCAAGAAGCAAATTCAACGAAATCTGCAAAGTAGATTATGTGACCAGTAACCTTGCAGAATGCTTCAATTCAAAGTTCAAGTCAGTGAAAGGGCTCTTGTTATGGCAAGCATTTGACAAGATGAGGCAGATGATCACGATAAAGATGGCTCTTCACAAAAGAATTGTAGAAACACAATATGTTGGTCATCAAATGCTCCCATCACTGATTAAGGCATTGCACTTGAAGGCAAGAGGACTGAAGATGAAATGTATTCGATCTGGTACATATGAGGGAGAGGTTACCTAACTGACACTAAAAATAGGGTATGGAGGTATCCTATGAACCTAAGTACTAGAGAATGTACTTGTAGGCAATGGCAGATCCGTGGGAAGCCATGCATACATGCCCTACATCTGATGACCGTTATTGGGGGTGCAGATGGTGAAGTTGATCAATATTGCTCTGAGTATTTCTCTGTTGCCAAATTTATGGCTGCTTATGCTGACAATGTGCCTGCACTCTTGGGGAAAGATCAATGGAACATAGTAGATCCAGGGTTCAAACTCCATGCTCCTGTCATTACTAGACCACCAGGAAGACCAAGGAACTAGAGGATTAGAGCAAGTGAGGAGGGTCATCTACCAAAGAAGCATGCTTGCAAAAAATGTGGAGTTCTGGGGCATATTGCTAGGCTTTGTACCAATGTAGTGGATGCATCATTTGGAGAGGAGGAAAGATGGACAGCAGCCAATGCTAAGGAGAATGCAACAACAATGGAGACTGAAGATGCAGAGGAGAATGCATCAGCAATGGAGACTGAAGATGCAGTGGAGAATGCAATAGCAATTGAAGCAGTGGAGAATGCAACAGCAAATGAAGCATCTTGGTATGTGTTTGCATTTGTAGAATGCAGCTACCCTTTTGTTTGCATTTGTTCTCTTTTTTGCCTATGGCTTATAATTTTATTTACCAGCTCTAGGGAGAAAAGGCCAAGAGATGAAGAAGCAGAAGATTTTGAAACCATGGCCTTTGATGGTTTTGAAGCTATAAGAGAGGAAGAGGAGGGGGTAATTTTTCCAATTGTGCCTTTTAAGATTACTGAACCCATAGATGACCGTCAAATGGTCGTCAAGTGCTCGGCGAGTGGAACTACTCCATCAGCACCTCCACGGCGAAAACCCCAAGTAAAGATCAAAAGGAACAAGAGTATGAAAGAAAAGAGCATATCAACTAGGAAAACCAGGAGCAAGACGGTGAAGCCAGCTGCAAACACAAGGAGCAAGTCAAAAATTTGAATTAAGTTGTTGGGAAATGTTTGTGTTGTCAATTTGAGGGCGAGTCGATCGCTTAAAACTTGGTAGATTTGTATTAAGATGTTGGCATCTTCAAACTTGGTAGATTTGAGCTACTGTGAAAACTTATCAGTTGTAATAATGTTGCTTCTACTTTGGTTTCTTATTTGAGTCAGAATTCAAATTTCCATCAAAATTTGAATTTAAATCAATATTTCAATTTGGGCTAAAATTTGGATTCGAGCCAAAGTTGAAGTTGAACATTGGAGGTTCACTGCTCTATGCGGTGTATTTGATCGAGCATTTGAAGTCCAATATTCGTAGGTGAACAGTCCGAATGAGAAATGTGCTACAAACGAGCTCGAAAGCTAGGGTAAACAGCCCTATTTGAAATCAAGTTTTGTTTGACCTTGTCTAAATGTGGCATATATATTTTTATTAACACTTGTTCCATATATATAGGGTAAAAACAAAGTCTCGCTATTTATTGATTAATATTCATATTACTACATTTTTTTTGAAAAAATATGCTTTTAATTCAAAACCATCAAATAACACGTTTTAGATATGAAAATGAAAAGGTAAGTTCAGATCCTTCTTATTCACTCCAAAATGAAGCTATGGAGATTTTTCTGTTTTTTTTGAATTATTTGATTTTTTTCAAACCCTAAACCCTCTCTCCCTATTCTACAAACTCTGAACATGTTCACAAGTGATAGCTCATTTGTGTGAAGCCTTTTTTTCATGAAAATGACCTACACCAAGTTTATATTTTTTCTCATAACCTTGTCACATATGACGGCTATGTGCGCAAGAATTACAACATTTTGATTTTTTGAATTTTTTAAAAACATTTGAACTTCATTTCGACAGATCACTTAAAAAAATATTTTTTCAAAAAAACGCCCCTATACCGAGTTTATATTTTTTTATGGTAACTAGGTCTCATAAACGGACGAACTACGTTTTTTTATATATTTTTGCGATTTTTTCTAATTTAGTTATGGCCATTTGAAATCTGGTCAAACCCTAATAACCCCGTTGACTGGCTCATAACCCTGCAGGAATGCTCCAAACCCTAGCGTCGAACGTCCGCTGTCAGATCCTACCAAGCGCCAAACACGACCCGTCAGATGTGGGGGCAGGCATGCGCGATCCGCGTGACGCATCCTGATTGGCTACTGCACTCCCTTTTACAATCTGCCCCACTTTACATATGAAATTGTATTTTTCGCACATGACCACCACATGTCAGTGTTATGAGTTGGTTCAAATATTCAAACTGCAAAATACAATGTGGCAAATCGTCAATATAGCTTCCCCTTCTCCTCTTCTCCATCTGACAGACAAAGGCATCGAGCAGATCTCGAGCAGTTCCTTTGTTTCTTTCCCCATCTTCTCGTTCTTCTTCCTCTCGAGCAATTCCTCTGGTTCTTCCTCTCCGGCGATATGTCGACCTCCTCGTCAGCCCCTCATTCCACGTGGCCGGTGTATGGTCCAGTGCCGATGACTCGATGCACTGACTGCCCACGGACTGCGCCACTGAAGCGGTTGACTTCAAAGGGGGAGAAGAATGGGAACTTTGGGTGCGAGTTCGTCAAATGCGAGAGCAAGCCGGAGGGGCAGGTTAGATCTGAGTTTTCCTCGCATCCTTTTTCTCTAATTTCTCAAAAAAATCTGTTAGATTTGGAATTTAGGTTACGTGATTTCGTTTCCAGATCGTGAAGAAATGCCACCATTTCGAGTGGATGGATGATTACATCCAGAGGCTTCAAGGGTTGGGCTTGCTGGATTCGAGGGGGAATGCAATCCGCGAGTTTAATCTGCCCCATGATAGTGCCGCTTTGGCAGCAGCAGCACGTCCGGAATACCCTATGGTGGTAGATGTCGAACTGAAGACGGAATTGAAGAAGATGAACAAGAACTTCAAGCAGCTGATTGAGTTGAAGAAGCAATCCAATCTGATAGCTTTAGGAATACTTGCTCTAGGAATTTTTTACTTGATGGGCATCTCTCGTTAGAGATGTTTGTCTAATGTTGTTGCCATTTAGCAATCCAAGTCTGTTTATCTCAAATGCAACTCTGTTTAGTGCAACTGTCGATCTCTGAATGTATGTAGTTTACTGTTATGTTTCGACACTTTCAGTTTGGCAGAAGACAACTACCAGTTCAGTGATAGGATTATTTTGTTAGCTAATAACCTCGAGTGTTGGATCATACCCTAGCTCGTCAGATGACAGTAAGCAGTACTTGAGCAGCACAAGGGATATACATCAGGTTCATCTCTTCTCTCTCGCACTTGCCAAACTTTTGTCCTCGAGTTCGTCAGTTATGTTAGAAAAAAACCTACTTCGCGGGCCCAAAGAGAATCAAGCTGCAATAGGCCCACAAAGAATAAATGAGGCCCAGAAACAAGCGATGTTTCTTTTTTGTTTAGGAATGATTGCTTTATTCTTTTTTGTTTCTGATTGATTTTTTCATTAATTTGATTGCCCAATCTCTTCTATTTCATTGAGGAATTTTTTTGGCTTTCCTTTATGGGTCCCTTCATTTTTTTTGATTTGATTTCTCTTCACCGTATGTGCTTTTGTTTTGCTTGCTCACAACCTGGCTTAGTTTGGCGGTGAAGTAATTTTAGAATCAAAGTATTTGCAAACCGCAGTATTATTATGCCTAGCGAACCAATACTTCAGTATTGGAAAAAGAGGTCCAACCCTCTTTTTTATATACTTCAAAAATAGTGTAGTTTTCTACATATTAAAGTATATAAAACTACACTTTTGACTAAAGCCAAACATCTCAAAGTATTTGATACTTCAATATTTCTGGAAACCAAAGTATTCTTGGAATACCTAAAAAATACAGAGCTCCCAAACCAAAGCCGTGTACAATATGTTCTTATTTTTAGAAGGCATCTATAAACACATCATTTTTAGTTAGTTTGGTTAATTTTGCCCACATCAATTAGCCGTGTCTAAACTTGGGACAAACAAAATACAAACATAATAAAGCATTAACATAACACACATAACTTAACTTAGATATGGTTGCTAGGGCAACACAAGTTCTTACATATAACACGATACCGATAGATAATTAACCTTACTTAGATGGGATAGGGTAGCTAGCTTGGGCAACACACACACCAAACTCACACTACATAGTAGATAGGGCAGCTAGGGCAACACCGCCATGTCTTCACCATCGTCTTCACCTTAATCGCCGGCTTCACTGTCTTCTTCGCCGCCGGCTTCAGTACTACTCCTCTTCAAGGCCGTTCTCGCCGAGGTAGTACCGGAGGCTGTGCATGCGGTTGCGAGCGGGGAAGACGCTCTCAAAGTCAGTGAAGATGTTATATGTGGTGAATGCGATGAACTCGCACCCACACCAATACACCTTGCCGAGCAGGTAGTAGGCATCGAACCTGTTGGTGAAGTGGACGACGAGCCCTACAGCTGGAGCATTGGCATGGGGACACTGCTCCATGAGGTTGAACATGGGCGGCGAGCCCGCCAGGAGGTGGTGGAATCCCGCACGGAGGAACCCCCGTGCAAGCTCAGTGCTACCCCTCCAGCGTGAGAACGCCCACACGCGGAGCGATGCCTCCACGATGACGTTGGCGGGGTACCGCCGTTCCGACACGGTGGGCGGCTCTTGGAACGTTGGCCCATTGTACTGCATCTTGCTCACTTCGCTGAGTGTTTGCTTTGCCTTTTGGGGGAAGAAGAGAAGGGGGAGGCGCAGATGGATCTGTAGAAGAAGAGGCAATGAAGGGCGGTTTAAATAGCCGGGGGAGACGAAGAGGGTACACGCGGAAACGGCGTCGATCGTGACTCAGTGTGTGCGTGAACCGATGTGACCGTGAATTGATGCGAGCGTGGCGTGAACCAATGTGTGAACATGAATCGATGCGAGCGTGCTCTGCGTTGGCGGCTGCCTGCGTCCCCCTTCTGTGTGCTCTGCGTTGGCGGCTGCCTGCCTCCCCCTTCTACGTGCTCTGCGTCGGCGGCTGCCTGCCTCCCACAACTGAACCGATGCCTCGACATATGGACGCGAGCGTGCAGCCTTCCCCTTCTGCCACCGGCACATATGTCTGCGATGCGTGAAACGACGCTCGGAGCGACCATGCAACACGATGTGTGCGTGTGGCATGCATGTCGTGTCAGCAACCGTGCGACATAGATTGATGTGTGCGTGTCGGCGTGCATGCATGCGATTAGGTCCAGGTCACTAGATGCGTGCGTGGCGGCGTTCGCATGCATAGCAGGCCACATTGATGCCAAAGCCGGGCATGCATAGCAGGCTGCATCCATCGATAGCAAGCTTTTTTAATTGTGCTCCCTTTTTAATTTATTACCAACAAACTAACAGGCCCGTCCTATGAACACAAACACGGCCCAACCAGCGAAGCCACAACCACAGCCAACAGAGTCCAACGTGGCCCCACAAGTCAGTTAACGGCCAAGACGGCAAACGTCTGCTATGAACATTTGTGAGAGTTTCAGCTAAGAGAGTGGGAAAAGTGAGCAAAACTTTGGAGCGTGGGGAAAACTAAGCACAACTAAGGAATTGAGGGCACATATGGAATAAGCCCTATAATTAAACAAAACTCCCCCAGGGATGTTGTTAGTTGGAGGCACTCGTTGTTTTGAGCAAGCCATGGATTGATGCTTGTTGGTGGTGGTGGAGTATAAACTTTTACCATTTTGTTTGGGAACTGCCTATAATGCATGTAGTATGGAAGATACATCCATCTCATAGTTGTAGCGTTGACAGTGAAAGTATGCCGCTCAAAATGTGATTCAATCTCTATTTTAAAATCGAGCTCTGGCACCTCTACAAATCCCTGCTTCCCTCTGCGAAGGGCCTATCCATTTACTTTTATGTTGAGTCATCACCTTCTTATTAAAAAGCACCCGCTGGAGAGCACATTGTCATTTGCATTCATTACTATTGATTTATATTGGATGTGACTTGACTGGATCTCTTTTACCATGAATTACAATGTTTAGTCAGTCCTTGATCTTTAAAGGTGCTCTGCATTTATGTTTTGCGGTCTCAGAAAGGGCTAGCGAGATACCATTTTGTTATATCATGTTATGATTGTTTTGAGAAAGTGTTGTCATCCGAGTTTTATTATTATGGCTCGCTAGCTGATTATGCCATTGATATGAGTGATTGTGAGACCTAAGTGTTATTGTGAGTATGGTTAGTTTATAATATTTGTTGAAACCTGAATGCTGGCTTTGCATGTTTACAACAACAAGAGCAAACAGAGTTTGTAATTTTTTTTCTTTATCACTTTCAGTTTATCAACTGAATTGCTTGAGGACAAGCAAAGGTTTAGATTGGGGGAGTTGATACGTCTCCAATGTATCTACTTCTCCAAACACTTTTGCCCTTGTTTTGGACTCTAACTTGCATGATTTGAATGAAACTAACCCGTACTGACGCTGTTTTCAACACAACTGCCATGATGTTGTTTTATGTGTAGAAAACAAAAGTTCTCGGAATGTCCTGAAAATCCTCGGAGGCAAGTTTCAGAAAATATAAAAAATACTGGCGAAAGAATCAAGAACAGGGGGCCCACACCCTGTCCACGAGGGTGGGGGGCGCGCCCCCTGTCTCGTGGGCCCCCTGGAGCTCCACCGACCTCAACTCCAACTCCATATATTCCGTCTCGTGGAGAAAAAAATTAGAGAGGAAGTTTCATCGCGTTTTACGATACGGAGCCGCCGCCAAACCCTAATCTCTCTCGGGAGGGCTGATCTGGAGTCCGTTCGGGGCTCCGGAGAGGGGGATTCGCCGTCGTCGTCGTCATCAACCATCCTCCATCACCAATTTCATGATGCTCACCGCCATGCGTGAGTAATTCCATCGTAGGCTTGCTGGACGGTGATGGATTGGATGAGATTTACCATGTAATCAAGTTAGTTTTGTTAGGGTTTGATCCCTAGTATCCACTATGTTCTGAGATTGATGTTGCTATGACTTTGCTATGCTTAATGCTTGTTACTAGGGCCCGAGTACCATGATTTCAGATCTAAACCTATTATGTTTTCATGAATATATGTGTGTTCTTGATCCTATCTTGCAAGTCTATAATAACCTATTATGTGTTATGATTTGACAACCCCGAAGTGACAATAATCGAGATACTTCTCAGTGATGACCGTAGTTTGAGGAGTTCATGTATTCACTATGTGCTAATGCTTTGTTTTGGTTTTCTATTAAAAGGAGGCCTTAATATCCCTTAGTTTTCGTAAGAACCCCGCTGCCACGGCAGGGTAGGACAAAAGATGTCATGCAAGTTCTTTTCCATAAGCACGTATGACTATATTCGGAATACATGCCTACATTACGTTAATGAATTGGAGCTAGTTTTGTGTCACTCTATGTTATAGATATTACATGAGGAATCGCATCCGACATAATTATCCATCACTGATCCAATGCCTACGAGCTTTTCACATCTTGTGCTTCGCTTATTTACTTTTCCGTTGCTATAGTTACAATTACTACAAAACCCAAAACTATTACTTTTGCCACAGTTACCTTTATTATCATACTACTTTGCTACTAAATACTTTGTTGCAGATACTAAGTTATCCAGGTGTGGTTGAATTGACAACTCAACTGCTAATACTCAATAATATTCTTTGGCTCTCCTTAGGTCGAATCAATAAATTTGGGTTGAATACTTTACCCTCGAAAGCTATTGCGATCCCCTACACTTGTGGGTTATCAGTGACCCCCTGTGCCGCCGACCAGGCATTACGCATTTGCGTCAAGAGCGCCGCATGGCTAAATGGTTTTGTTGTATGAACTCGAAACAGTGCTAACCAGCGTACATCCTTGATCAAGTCCTCCACCTCCCCCGAGAAATCCAAATCCTCCTCTTCCTTCCCGTGCAACTTCATACCGGCGAACTGATCTTCAAGGTCTGGCCCCGGTCCAAAATATGCGCCATGCTCATCCTCCCCTCCATCAGATGCGTTCCTTCTTGCCTGCGAGCTATTCATCCCCCCATCCGCTGCCATGGCTCTATCTTGGCTTCTCTCCCTCCTCAAAAACCCCGTTGCCTCAGATCCGATCGCCCCCCTACACCTAACCCTACTTCCCCCGCCATCTCTTCCCCCTGATTCCCTGGCTCCTATTGCGTTGGATCCGCCATGCAAGCGAGCGTGCACGACGGGATGTGGTAGATCTCACCGGCGGCCGAAGGAAATCGACGATCGGCAAGGTTTGACGTGGACTCTGGCGCAGATCGCCAGAGGAAAGGTGGAACCCTAGAAAACTAGGGGAAAACAGACTTGTTTTTTGTTACTCATATCTCTAGCTGCGTCAGTTGAGATCGAACCCTCCCAGCGGCAATTTTATTTTTCTCCGAACCCGGGCCACAGTGCGCCGCCAGATGGGCTTCCTCCGTTGGGCCAATACGGGTGGCAAGTAACGAAACCAAATAGCGTACGTGAAATTAATTGAAGCGGAACCAAACAAAATGGGACAAAACAAAGAATATCACCTCCCTTTAATAGCAGGTATAGATATAGATATAGACACGGGCGACCATACATACGCACATGCATTCACCCATATGAACGCATGCACGCACACCCTATTTCTCCTATGATCACCTGTGAAAAACTGAGCCTTCACATCTACTTGGGATTGAGAAAGTTGTCACGAACGCCTTCATAGTCAGTAGTCACAAAATCGGGTTCTGTAAAAAAAATTATTGTTCACGAACTGTTTTGACCCGATTTGTCTTTTTTTGCCGAGAGCTTCTCAAACGTCCAAATGAGTTGAAATTTGCAGCGGACCTCACACATCAAAGTATCTACTACACAATATTTTTTTGGATTTTTCTGATTTTTTCTAGTATTTGTTTTAATTTTTTTTTCTGAGCGGGAGCATCTGAGCCCAGGCTCAGACGCGGATTCTCGTTATTTTATGGATTTAATAAAGTTTTTTTTAGGGGAGGGATTTATAATGAAGTGATCGTTTACTGGGCCGGTATACTGAGAGTACGTACCAATAGAAGAATATCCGCATGAGCATTTTGCGGCCCGCATAGCCCGTTTTGTCTATTGTTTGGGCCGGGAGGCAGTCTGGACGGCGCCACAGACCGCACCACCACCAGCCGCGGCCGCCGTCGCCACCCGGCACCGCCGCCTGCCTCGCCGATGCCCGCCGCGCCATCGAGATGTCTCCTCGTGACCGGCCCACCGGTAAGCAGTAATCCGTCGAACCCCGCACAGAATCCTCCTCCCGCCTTGACAAGCGGCTAACGGCCGCCGCTGCCTGCAGGGCGTGGGGAAGACGACGCTGGTCATGCGGGTGCTGGAAACCCTCAGGTCGTCCCACCCGCACCTCGCCGTCCGCGGCTTCTACACCCGTACCGCCCCCCTCGAACTCCGATCTCCGATTCGTTTGCCCGTGCAGTTTGCCCCCAGAAATTTCACTCCCGTCGTGCTTTCTGTTTGCAGGGGAGGTGAGGGAGAATGGGGAGAGGGTCGGGTTCGAGGTCGTGACGCTCGACGGGCGAAGCGGACCGCTCGCATCATCCAGGATTTCAAGGTTGCCCTCAGCTTGCCCCTATGCTTGATTTGAATTCCTTGGCTAGCATATGCACGGCAATAGATTCTTACACTCGAGTTAACTGCATCTAGTTTCAATAAACTTGTTTGCGATCATTGTTAAAATTCCTGTCTGATCGTGCACAGAGTTCTCTCTCCAAGTGATGGAACATTTCAGAACTTCCTTAAACCTGTCTATGTTGCACTTTTAACACTTGCTTACATTTGAAATGCCGCTGATGGTAGATGAATGCCTCCTGACACCGATATTCAGCTTGTTAGGCCACTTGCTTGTGTCTTGGATTTGTCGATAAACATCTGGTTTCTAAACTCCACTTGATGTGAGACTGGTTAATGCCACTGCCAGTAATCTGAAGCATATGGTAGATTTTGGCTCTTCTCATTTTGGCACACTTTTACCATGCCGAGTAACAATTAGTTAGAATACATAGCTCAAGAAGTATCATCTTCACATAATTTTGCGTCTTTCCGTGTCCTGTTTTCTGTCATGTTACTGTATAGCTTCTAATCAAGCTCAGTGAAAAGGTTTAAGGTATGGTCTCTGTTAGATAATTTGTAGTTTATTTTAGTGCTTTGTTGATTCTATCCTTATGTATGCTCATTGAACTATTTTATCATTGTGGATCATGGCATCTAAGTTTGTGTATCTTGCAGCCCTGAGTCTGCTAGATGGCCTACTGTTGGGAAGTACAAAGTAGATACAGCATCTTTGGAATCGCTAGCATTGCCTGAGTTGCAGGTAAGCGGTTCCGAGATATTTCCCTGACCTTAGTTCGAATGGTAGGTTGCTAGTTTGTTCATACATGCCAGACATGTGTGATAATCATGAACCCAAGATTTAGACCAGTCTGTCAGATCACTGTTTACTATCGAAATGTAGCCAACAGCTTTATATTTCTTGTTGATTTATCAGGTCAAAGAAGATACAGATCTCTTCATCATTGATGAAGTGGGTAAAATGGAGTTGTTCAGTCCAGCATTTTTCCCTGCTGTGATGAGAGTTATGGAGTCCAACATCCCTGTGCTGGCCACCATACCACTACCAAGATATGGCAGAGACATTCCTGGAGGTACCATTTTTTTCCAAATTGGGAGCTTGACTGTACATGATATTGTATAAAGAGCATTGCATCAATTGTCTTTTAGTACCTGGTTCAGTCATGGGCACATTTTTATAACTAATATTGCTACAGTGTACCCCAGTATGCTATGTTATACATATAAGAAATTAACAGATATCTCCAGCATGGGAACAAGATATATTTTTACTACCCCATGCTTTTCTGTAGACGCATGTGAGTCAATCTTCTGACTATGGTTTCTCCTTGGATCGTGACTAAACATTCTCCCCTATAAAATGCAGTTGCAAGGTTGAGGAATCATCCTGGAGCAGATGTTTTCACCTTAAATACTGGCAACAGGGATACCATGAGAGAGAGTATCTACAATCAGTTGAGCAGATTGATGCAGAAGAGGTGAATACCTGAATTAGGAGCAGATTGGAGAAGTTTTTCTTATCTCAAATGCTGGTAACAGGATACCAAGAGGGACTGTATGTACAAGTCAGTTGAGCAGATTGATGCAGAAGAGGTGACATGCTACCCTTTTATTGTGATGATTTTGTTAGTCTTGGGACTTGGGTAATGCAGAAAATTACATCTTCCTTTGAGCAAAAGAAGGTAGAACATTAGAGATTTTTACTTCAGTAATAGCCCACCATTAGCTTGTAACATACAGTCTGGTTGTGCCTTCAAGTGGTGTACCTGCATGGCCTAGTCATCTTTTGTATGTTCACTGACTATGGATAGACCACTCGGCAAGTTATTTTCGTGTACGTTACTGGTTAATCTGAATATATAATAAGCATTTCAATTTTTTGTGGGTTTCGTTTGGTTCTTCAATCATGTATACACATTTAGTCACAGCAGTTATAGCTTGTAATGAAGCATGTGGTGACCTCTACAACAAGCATCACATGATCTGCCCGAGTTTTACTAATAGGCCATCATTGTTTTGCATATAGTGGGCACATGAATGATAACTCCAGCACGGTATTCCCTCCCCCACTGTACATTTCACATTATTTGGACATTTGCTTGCTATTGTTAGTTGTTCATGTTGTTCTTACTCTTGCACTGTCTTTGAAAGATGGCCAAGTTGTTGCCTAGATGAATAATAAGAATGCATATGACATAACTTGATAGAGACACTTCAAATCATATCCTCGCCGATAAGAACCTGTGGCTTCTCCTTGTGAAAGTTTGCAAGCACTTACGATGATTGATAATGACCAATTGAACTGTGAATATTTTGAGATGATTTAGGTCTATTCCTAAGGGAGGTGGCACGTTCTATTATTTCAAGGTGTTTGTTAGACTCGAGACTGCATTTCAAGGTGTTTGAGATGACCAATTAGTATAACCGTTTTGCTTATTCTCACTGTCCTGGATCTTGTGTAAATCTTAGTCACCCAAAACTGCATGCCATTTAGCCTGAAGCTGCAGAAACTGTTCAATTTTATCAAACATAACTGGACTCTCTGATCTGTATACATTATAAATGAAGCTAGGTTGGGATGGTGGTTTAGACATATGACTGGTCAGGCAACTTATTAATAGGCAATCTCTTAGTAGTTTGGCAATCAAAATAAATCTTATTTGAGATATGATTTCTGATTATGAAGTACAGCACATGGAGATCCCAGTCCATCCATTTTTTTAAAGAGCAGACTGGTTTTATATCTCAGAATCCAGCAGCAGCAGTCATGCACAATGATCGCGCCTATAAACAAACTGGAGCACAAGTTTGATATATCAATTCCGCAATAAGATGCATGTAAAACTCATGCATAGGTTACCGTCTGACCGGGCAAAGAGATGATTGATGGGTTCTTTGCTCCTACATTCACAATTGCTCTAGTCTTCTGGACCACTACTGCTCAGACACCTTGTAGGGGGCTCTCCTGATCTGAACGATCGGCGGGAATTTTCACCGGAAGATGCAACAAGCTATTATTCATTGAGGTGGGCGCGGAATTAAAAGCACGCTGCGCTGATCATGGCTTCCCCTTTACAACCTAGGAGACCCGGTTCCCCTTTAAGCCCCTGCAGAAAGACGCCATTAGACGCCAATGCTCCGAGTCTGCTTGCTTATATTAGCAAAATGCCAGTGATTCGAGGACCATCTGGGCTGATTTTTTTTATGGTGGTGTTTTAACTATTGCAAACTCCTTTACACTTGTTGGCAGTGCTTTTGAAGGCAGAAAGCTCAAGGCAATCTCTTGGGAGATACGGCGGCTCGTCCCTATATGCAAAGGTAAGTGCTTGTACATGCAGATCTATGCGGATGCAGGGTTGCGGACCGGATACATGCGGCATGGACGCGAGATGGAGCTGGAAGGACCGAAGAGGGCTCCACGGACAAATGTACAAAGGTTGGTTGAACGAACCTACAAGCCCAATTATCAAGAAAATTCTCGTACCGTATCCTTGAATTCATTCTCTCACCATAGTAATTGAAGATGAACAAACAATCCTCAACTTGCGAACTCATAAACATTTGCCGACTTGTGTGTGTTCACATTACTGTTCTGCTGTAGGATAATGTCACTGGAGAATAGATAGAGTAATCCTGGGTTAACTTTTGGCCCGGGTCGACAGCACAGGGATTGCCCTTGGCTTTAGGCAATGTGGGCTGTGGGGAGGGGAGGGGGTGGTATTGATTCGATGGGGCACCCCACCATGTGATGTCTTTGATCCAGGAGGGGTCACAGGGTTAACTAGTTTATAAGCTCCTCCTTTTTTTTTGCTGGGTAGGGTAGTTTATAAACTCCACCATGGATGTGGCATGATTTTCCCTGCCCCTTTGCATGCTTAGTTTAGTAGGGCGGAATGATGGCTGTGCATGCGCGCACGTCATGCATTTGATAACCAACCATAGCCCCAACCAAACTAAACAAAACAGAAAGAGGTTCGGTCTTCCTACCGAAAGCAGCGGCTGCCCATTTGTGTATCCTCCAGGGAATGATGCATGCTTGGTTTGATCTCCGGCCCAATCCTTGTTTTTCTTTTCCTAACACCTCTCAATCAAATGCCATAGAATTTTTATTTTACACTAGATTGTGGGTGAGGACGCATGGGCGTGTGTGGAACCGCAGTATCTGTGTCAGTTGGCAGTAGTTCGGATAGATACATATATACATGTAGTATGTATATAGAGCAGAGAATTAACGAGGAGGCGACCTTGACAATAATACATACATACAGGGCATATGATGCCCACTACCGCATCATGGCCATCATACCGCACCATCATGGACCATTCCGATGTAATGTACACGCCCCTTTGTATTATTATCACTCACAGCACGCACCGGCCGGCGCTGGCTTTGGCCAGTGGCAGCCGCTAACCAACTAACTAACCAACCAACTAACTAAACCCCAAGCCAGCCACGTCCATCAGAGATCAGACCATCAGTAGCTAGTAGTAGAACTAGTAAACAAGACGTAGAGCAGACAGTTGTTAGCTGCTGACGCTGAGCCGGCCGGGTCAAGGCAGGGCAGGAGCATGTGCGTGCGTGTGCGCGGGCATGTGCGAGGGACATTCCGGTGAGGTGAGGTGAGGCGACGCGGAAATCTTCCGCCCGTCGCCGTCGCGCGTGGGGCACTGGCGCATGCACGACACTGGTCCGGCCGGTCGACGGCGTGGGCGTGGGCGTGGGCGTGGGCGTGGGCGTGGGGCGTGGTGGCGCCGGTGGTGCTGTACTCCTGCCGGTCGGGGAGGAGGTCGCCATTGAATGAATCAATGCGGCCGGTGCTCAGCGGCTCCGGCTGCGCGGCCACCAGCAAACAGCCGTGGTGACGCTGCTGCTGCCGCTGCCACTTCATGTCGATAGGCCTGCTGGTAATATACGGGTACGGCATATGCTTTGCCTTTTCCGGCCGTATTGCTCGCTCGCTCGCTCGCGGCATGGACGGAGAGTGGCCTAGATTGTTGAGAAAGAGGCAGGGCAGGTATCAGGCCGGATGCCCGTCCCGGTCGATCATCACTCAGGCCATATTGTTAGGCAGATCGCGTGTGTGCGTGTCATCGCCATCAAACAATCATTTCTAAGCTGCGGACACACGGTGCAAGCTGGGAGTAGTGCGTGTTCCATTCCACCCGCCCAATGTGGCCATTTTTGTAAGCTGGCCTTGGCGGATTTGCTGTACGGCGGGCTTTGGGTGCCGGGAACGATTCTCCCGCCTTTTATTAATATATTAATAATAATACTAATTAAAAGATGAGAGAATTGGTACATCCTTCTCATCCAATTCCCACATGATGATCCATTCCATGATGGCCAGCACGCACAGGGCTGTCCGGGACGGAAACGGACGAGGAGGCAGCACTCGCAGCACAACGGCGCCAAATGGAACGGCCTCCGCTCGTGCGGGCCGGGTAACGGAAAGCGTGTGCCGCACCAACCACTCCTAGTCCTCTCTAGCTAGCCAGAGAGGGAGTCCTCGCAGCACCAAGCTGTCCTCTTCAATCAATCACATAACACTGTTATTAATAAACCCTAAAAAATTCAGCATAAACAAACTGTTAAAAATAACGCCAGGGGGAATCTCCCCCGGCATCCGCTGAAAACGTCCAACAGGTAGACGCTAACACGGCGGCTGCAGAAATGGCAGCAGCACGACGGCAATGGCGTTTCCGATTATCGGATAGTACTGGTTTTTACAGCGAGTGGGAAACGGAAAACCAATAGCAGGGTGGGAAAGCGGCCGGGGAAGGCTTAGCTTTTGGCGAGGCTTTCGCTGTCCCGGCTGTTGCTTTCCCTCCCGCCCCGTCCCGTCCCGTCCGTGCATATGCTTTGGGCTCCTGTCCCGCTTGCCGCCACTACAACTACCGCCATTCATAAGGCTCGAGCAGGCTCGCGTAGCGCCATCTCCTCTCTTCTCTGCTCCTCCGCGGGAGCTATAAGGCATTCTTCGCTGACCCGCCGGCGACGTACGGCCGGCTAGCCGTGGTTCTTCGCCTGCGAGAGCCGCGCGCGGCGTGGTGGCGTGCCTACGCCGGCGGCACCGGGAAGATCGATCCCTTGGATGCTCTTCTTGCCGATTCATCGGTTCGTTCCTCGTCGACGATGCCTCCTTCTTCTTGGTTGATTCTTCTTGTTTATTACTAGCATTTGCGTCTGGTTCGTTCCTTGTTCTTGAAGGAAATGCGTGCGATCTGCGTGCACGTGGTGGGGCTCGGCAGCTCAGCTTCCCCACCACCCACGTTGACGCCTCCGGACCATCGCCCATCCTCTCATGTTCATCTCCTCCTCTGCTTCCTCTCATGAACCTGATTTACTAGCTACATGGTGATCAGGAACTTGGTTCCTTATTTCCTCCGGCGTCTCCTCTTTGGAGGATAGATTCCGTTGAATTTTGCTTCCCTCCCAAATTCTTTTAAAACTACATACTAGATTACTCTGCAACTTCTTTTTTTCTTTTTGAGTAAATGCTCTGCAATATCTGCTAGATTACTCTGTAATTTTGCTAATGAGAAATCTCTACTAGATTACTCTGTAGTTTCTGCCAGAGAAGAAGAAAAGAAGGTCAGAGTATGACTTGATTTCCTGCAAAAATTTACAGGATAGCGAGGTCAATCCCAACCGGCCTTGATAAGATCCTAGCCTCGCCATCGAAGCAGACTGCAGGATCTCTCTGGCAGTTGTGACCATGATGCAGTACCTGGACTTCTCCCAGGCCAGCACCTCCAAGAAGTGGACGGCCAGCAACAGCAAGAGGCAGCCGGGCCAAGGTACATACATACATACATACATGCTGAATTCCGAAATTCGACCATCTCCAGGAACCTCTGCGCGCCATTTTCGTCTTGGTTGGTGATTGGGTTCGCAGCAAGTTTAATAGATCGTCCTTGGGCTTAATTGCAGGTTTCGATGCTCCGAGGAACAGCATGGAGTTCTCCATGGAGGCGCCCCACAACTACGGCGTCTTCCAAGAGGACGTCCCGGTGAGTAGTACAATCCCTTCCCTGTTCATTCTGTCTATCTGACAGAGTAATTCACTGCATCCTTTTATGCTATGCGTCTGGTAAATTCTTTTGTTTCCAGAAAAAGGACCTGGAATGCCTTTTTCTTTCTTTCATTCCAGTCTCATACTACTGTCCAATTTTCAGTTAGGTGGGTAGATCTTTCTTGACAGATGATATGTATTGTCCGTCCGTCCTTGGCAGCTCTGCTGCTAGGTGTACTTGTACCTGACTGTTGTTGCCCGAGAGGACAGCACGAAACACCTATTAATAATGCTGTCAAACAAACAGTAGACCGCCATCTACTGCTGGGCACAATCACGTTGCCCCTTAATTACCTGGCCATTCTCTGCATCATTGCTTGCCATCTTTTGTCCATCAATAAGTAGGAGGCCATATGTTGAGCTGCTGGCATTGTTCTGAGTCCTGACCAAGTTTCATGTACAACTCTCTGCAGTACTCTTGCAACAGCATGAGGCAGTACCCAAAGTCCTCCTCGGCCCCCATCAAGAAGCTGATCCATGAGGACGCGTCCTTCCGGCAAAATGAAGGGCACAAGAGAGTGCCCAGCGTCATCGCCAGGTTGATGGGCATGGACTCGCCGCCGATGAACTCCGAGCTCGCCACCCACGCTGATGATGCCAGGCAGGCGATGATCGTCGCGAGGCCGGTGCCGACCAAGCATGTCTCCTTCGCGCAGCAGAAGAATCCTGCCCGGCATACGGCGAAACAGGAAATTTACACCTTCGACGACGCCGGCGACGACGAGAGGGACATTCTTGCTCAGCTGACCAAGAGGAGTAATGGCGGTGGTGGTGGTGATGAGTGGAGCAAGCCGGTGCCGCGGGAGCACCCGCAGGAGGAGGAGCTGCAGAAGTTCAAGAAGGAGTTCGCGGCGTGGCAGGCCAGCAAGGTGTGGGAGCAGTCCAGGGCTCTGGAGCTGGACAGCCGGCACGTTGACGACGGCGACGGTGATAGGTCCTCGGAGATCGTGCCGTACAGGTACCACCAGCAGGATCGCAGAGGGAGAGATGGCAACAGGCGCGTGCACGACAATGGCAGTGGCGACGCGCATTGGAGAAGGAGGGGCAAGGAGGGCGGCGGCGGCGGCCCGTCGATCTCCGGCAGCCGGACGTTCTCTCTGACGAGCGCGGATGATGGTTCTTCCGCGAGGCTGCCGCTCTCGAGATTCTATTACGAGGAGGAGGAGAAGCCGCTGTCGCCGACGAGGATCGTGATCCTGAAGCCCTGCCCGGAGCTGAGCGCCGACGACGTCGACGAGTCGTCGCTGGGATCGCCGGAGCTGATGAAGAACGAGAACAACATGGAGGCGTTCCTGGAGGAGGTGAAGATGCGGCTCAAGATCGAGCTCGAAGGGCACATGGCCCCCGACGACAGGGCGGCCGACCGGTGGCCCGCCGGCAGCGGCGACGTCCCCGCCGACCCGAAGCAGATCGCGCGGAACATCGCCGACCAGATCAGGGAGAGCGTCACCAAGGAAATGCACCACCCGGCGCTGCTGCGGTCGGAGTCGACGCGCTCGTACCGGAGCAGCGACGTGCAGAGCCAGATGGACTACATCTGCAGAGACGCCAGGAAGCAGCTCTCCGACCGGCTCAGGAACGTGCTCAGGAGGGAGCCGGAGGCCGACCAACCGTCGCCGTTCGGCTCTCACCGGAGACGGCCGGCCGCCTCGACGCCGTCGTCTTCGCCGTGGGACGAAGAGCCGCGGCCGAAGCCGACGAGCCCGAGGCGCGACGTGGCGAGGAAGGGCGACAAGAAGATCAGGAGCAAGGAGGAGAAGAAGCGCGCGATCGAGTCATCCGAAGTCCGGTCCTTCAGACACGGGTGGTACAAGAGCTCCGCTACGGGGGCGGTCGTCGACTCCTCCGATGAGTCGGCGTCGCCGAGGAACCTGATGAGGTCGTTCTCGGCGCCGGTGTCCGGGAACTTCGTGAAGTTCCTCTCGGAGGGGGAGCCAAAGGTGCTCGCCGGAGCGCGGGTGCAGCTGAAACACGAGGGACACGGGGACTACTACGGCGGACGGCCGTCACCGGAAGAGGAGAGGGCACCGAAAGGGAGGAAGGACGGGTTCGGCATCAAGGGTAAGGTGTCCAACCTGCGGCAGAACCTCGGGCTTAGAGCGAAGCTGTTCGGCAAGAAGCTCCACTCCGCCGCCGCCGACGAGTCGTCGTCATCGTTCTTCCTCGACGACTTCCCGCCGATGGGCACGCTGGTCACCGCCCCCTCCGTCCTCATCCACCCCGGCGTCCTGCAGGTGAGGGATCGAACACTTGCTGTTGTTTCAGAATTCAGAGCGAGCGCCATCAATCTGACATGGGAATGTTCAGGAGAACTCCACCGAGGTGCCACCGAGCCCGGCGTCGTGGTGCAGCAGCCCGCCTGATGAAATGATGATCCGCGGAGGTTACCCGAGCCCCGTATCGCCATTGGAGGCTTCCTTCGGTGAGCACCGGTCTCCGTTGAAGCCGGCGGCGAGCTCAAGTGCTTCTGGTAAGTAGAGCAGTAGCAACTGCTGCTCATGTCTGAATTTTCTTCAGAATAATGTTCAGGGGTTATGTTTCTGACGAAATGTTGTCTCAGAACCAGGAATTTCATGGATGGAGCAAGATCAAGCTGAAGAAATCCCACAAGCAAGTTCAGCAGTCCAGGACGATGATGACGACGACACGGCCGAGGTGGATCACCCGACAAAAGCTTTCATCAGAGCCGTCCTCGTCGTTGCCGGCATGCACGGCCAGAACTCCGGCGATCACCTCTCGTTAACCTGCCAACCGATCAAGCCGATCCCCAAGTGGGCGTTCGAGCAAGTCACCTCCTCGACACCACCTCCGGAAGCCGTTTCAGACGGCCATGACGTCGACCACCGCCTCCTCTTCGACCTGATAAACGAGGCGCTGCCCGGAGCCGCCCGGGGCTCGACGACACTGTGCGTGTTCAGCAAGTGGTACGCGGCGCCGCCGAGAAGAGCGTCCGCGGACAGGAGGCTGCTCGACGGGCTGTGGAGATCCGTTCAGACGTGGCTGGAACCGCCAGGCGTCGACCGCGACGCCAACTCGGTGGACGGGCTCATCGGCCGCGACATGGGCGTGTCCCCCTGGAGCGGCGTGTTCCGCGACGACGTCGACGGGATCGCCGAGGAGATGGAGGCGGAGATCCTGTCGGAGCTGGTCGACGAGACGCTGTGGGACGTGCTGCTCAACGTAGGGGACTGACTGACTGACTGACTGTGTGATTGAGCTTGGTGTTCAGAGCATGCATACTTGTACAGTACATTTTGGGGTGTGTTTTTCTCTGTTCTTCTTGTGTTCTTTCGGAGTGCTTTTGCCGGATTTGTGATGAGATGTTGGTGAGTGAGTGAACGAGTGAGAGATGTAACTAAGCTTGTGTGTGTGCGCTTGTGCGTGGAAGGATACCGAAGATATCTGTCCAGAGAAAATGCACAGGGAGACTGAAGATGAAGGATTCTTATTCATGCCATGAGTACACTGGCTGACAGAGTGGTACAGTCCATCTGAAGCAACAAACACACGGTACGCTACGACGACTAGTCGGATGGGTTGATCAGGCGGTGCAGACGACGCAGGTGCAGGTGGGGCCGCAGGTGCAGTCGGCCCTGCCGTCGCCGTCGCCGGAGCCGAGCCGGCCGCAGGAGCACGGCCTGCAGGAGCAGTGCTCGCCGCAGGTGCAGGTGGTGTGCGCCACGGCCGCGGGGTTCACCGGCACCGCCCCGCCGCCGCTGCTCTGCTTCTTCCCGGCACACCTGCCCAAAGAGAGACGCGCATGTACACACGTCAGATTCAGCAGGAGGAACATCACGTAGCGACGCTGGATCGAGTAAGAACTGGGGAGGACGAGGCCTGGCCACCGTGCCCGCAAGCGGCGCCGCCCGGGCACGGCATGGCGCAGCCGCACTTGTCGTCGCAGGGCATGGCTCGCTGGGAAGCTGTGCTGGAGGGACGAGGCCTGGCTCGGTTATCAGGAGGATCTCTAGCAGACAACAGTCACCTTGCAGAGCGGCAGAAGCAGGTGGTCGATGGCCGTTTAAGCTTGGCATGAAAGACGGGCGTGGGTGCATGCATGGACGCCAAGTGGGTGCCCGCTCGGCCACTCTCGGTGCAGCGGTGGCGCCGGGGCGCGCGCTCTGGGCGCACGCCATGCCACCTGCCAATGGCACAGCTATAGTAGCAGTCCCGATAGCACGCGCAGGTCGGAACGAAAACGCACTTCCCGTCAGGTCCATGCGCGCAGGTCCGCCGCACGGCGCACCCTCACACTCGCACCGTGCCGAACTTCTCGTGCCCGTCCCTTATACTTTTGGCCATCAGATCAATATCCAACGGCTAGGAGCACGGCATCACATGTTCATCTTGTTACTCCCACACCTTCTTGCTCCTCTCCTGCGACGATTCCTCCTCCTTCCCCGTGGCCTACCTAGGTTTAACCGCTCTCCGCTCAACCTCCCCCCACCGTCGTGTTGGCCGCCCCCCGGTTAAGTTTCGGACTCGCTCCCCGGCTCCCACTCGTACATGGCTCGGCCTTGCCGTCCCTACCTTCGACCTCCTGCAATGCAAAAAGTGATTGACACAACAACAACAAAATCAGGCACATGAGATTTGACAAAACAGATAAATCAAAGAACGATACTCTTAGATACATACTCCACATCGCAAATTTATCATCATACATCAATCATGTCTCTCATGTTTCAACAACTTGAACAAACAATCAATGAACAATTATTTCATATCACAATGATGTAATTCTCCTTCACCTAAAGGTCCACATTAAGCATAGTCTCTTCTATCATTTCTTTACCAAATCAATTATATCCAATGTTCCTACACAAAGCGGAAGTGATTGTATAAATTTATCAGTTATTCATGTCTAATGGCACGTCCTCTTCTCTTTATCACCAGACTGCTCCACCAAACATTGAGCTTCACAATAACCCCAATGATCATCCTAAATGAGTTTACCATCTTCCTCGACAACAAATTGTGTAGAGTTGTCAAAGTTGTGGACTTTAAAAAATACAATAAACGCGAGCATTGATGGAAAGGGAACAGTCGCAACATGATCACGATCTAGCCTTGGCGCGCAACTTCGCTTTCATCATATGCCAACTCCTTTGGTGTCTCCCTCCTTTCTCTCAGCTTCAGCGCCTCCCTCCCTCCCTCCTTCCTCATCTCCCCATCTTTCTCCTTCGCTCGTCGCATCATCTCCCTTGGTTTCTATCATTCATATCCCCCAGATCGCTACCATCATTTCCACTCCTACTCCAGCTCGACAAGTTTCTCAGCATCACCTTCCATAACGCCTAACACAATGTGTGTTGCTGCATACTGTTGCATACTGTTGCTGCATACTGTTGAACATAATTGCGACTGTTCATTTTTGCGACTGTTGCGACTGTTGCATCACCTTGGAAGTAGGTTTACCCTCCTTCTAGGGATGGATCTTACCTAGAAGGGGTCTTGATACCCACTAGGGGGGGTCTTCTCACATGGAGGCCTTGATCTCCACGGGAGAGGGGTAGATATGAGCAAAGCTCTCTCTCTCTCTCTCTCTCTCCAATCTAAGCTATCACTTTGCTAACCCTAGCAAGGAGGAGAAGGTCTATTTATCGTGTAGGGCGAGATGTGGTGAGAGAGGGTATTACAAGGCACTTCGACCCAATGCTACGCACAGGTGTCGGATGTCCGGCCGTTCGTGGGGCATCGGTTGTCCAGCCTAGCGGCCGGTCGAATCCGCTCCTTCTCTGGATAGCTGATACGTCTCCATCGTATCTACTTTTCCAAACTCTTTTGCCTTTTTTTGGAATCTAACTTGCATGGTTTGAATGGAACTAACCCGGACTGATGCTGTTTTTAGCAGAATTGCCATGGTGTTATTTTTGTGCAGAATAAAAAGTTTTCAGAATGACTTGAAACTTCACGAAGCTTATTTTTGGGATTAATAAAAATATTGGCAAAAGAATCAAGTGAAGGGGCCCACACCCTGGCCACAAGGGTGGGGGTTGCGCCCACCCCCCTGGGGCGCGCCCTCCGACCTTGTGGGCCCCCTGGACCTCCACCGACCTCAACTCCAACTCCATATATTCACGTTCGGGGAGAAAAAATCAGAGAGAAGGATTCATCATGTTTTACGATACGGAGCCGCCGCCAAGCCTTGTTCTTCCTCGGGAGGGCAGATCTGGAGTTCGTTCGGGGCTCCGGAGAGGGGAATCCGTCGCAATCGTCAACCTCAACCATCCTCCACCAATTTCATGATGCTCACCGACGTGCGTGAGTAATCCCATCGTAGGCTTGCTGGATGATGATGAGTTGGATGAGATTTACCATGTAATCGAGTTAGTTTTGTTAGGGTTTGATCCCTAGTATCCACAATGTTCTGAGATTGATGTTGCTATGACTTTGCTATGCTTAATGCTTGTCACTAGGGCCCAAGTGACATGATTTCAGATCTGAACCTATTATGTTTTCATGAATATATTAGTGTTCTTGATCTGATATTGCAAGTTATAGACACCTACTACATGTTATGATCCGGCAACCCTGGAGTGACAATAGTCAGGACCACTCCCGGTGATGAACGTAGTTTGAGGAGTTCATGTATTCACTAAGTGCTAATGCTTTGGTCCGGTACTGCATTAAAAGGAGGCCTTAATATCCCTTAGTTTCCAATAGGACCCCGCTGCCACGGGAGGGTAGGACAAAAGATGTCATGCAAGTTCTTTTCCATAAGCACGTATGACTATATTCGGAATACATGCCTACATTACATTGATGAATTGGAGCTAGTTCTGTGTCACCCTATGTTATAACTGTTGCATGATGAATGCCATCTGACATAATCATCCATCATTGATCCATTGCCTACGAGATTTTCACATATTGATCTTTGCTTCATTACTTTTCTGTTGCCACTGTTACGATTGCTACAAAACTGCTATTGTTACTTTTGCCACCATTACCGCTACTTCCATACCACTTTGCTACTAAATACTTTGTTGCAGACATTAAGTCTTTCAGGTGTGGTTGAATTGACAACTCAACTGCTAATACTTGAGAATATTCTTTGGCTTCCCTTGTGTCGAATCAATAAATTTGGGTTGAATACTCTACCATCAAAAACTGTTGCGATCCCCTATACTTGTGGGTTATCAATAGTCGGCGCCGGATTTTCGGGGTGATGCTAGATGCCCGTCTGGTCGACAGGCGTCGGATGTCCGGTCGCTGTAGAGTCGCTTGGCGCCAGTTTTCCTTTGGGTTTCCTCTGCTTGTTAGTGCTGGGTGTTCGAGCTTTGACCGGATGTCCGGCCACTATAGCTCCACGACGACTCCACTTGTGGAACTTCTTGGTCCGTATCTATGGTGGCTTGTCCAACTCCGAGCTCCTCCATGGTCATCTTGGGTGTACCTGAGTATGCACAAGGTTCACGCTTGAGGTAGCATACATGTCTCACATGCGGAAAGTGAAGGTTTTGATAGGAGCGAGTTTACCTCAAGTCCAATGGCACATGCTCGAGCTATCGTCATATGTCCACTTGGGGCTTGAGGAGTAGTTGTAGTGTACATGGTGATGAACGTAGAATGCTTGTCCTATACTCCGAGCTCTTGTCGCATGTCCACTTGGGGCTTGAGGAGTAGTTGCAGTGTACTTCGGGCTTCAAGGTACCACCTACGGTTCCTCCATTTGTGCTGGCTCAGCCCAATGTTGTTGTTCACGCTGCTGCTCAAAAGGCAGCCACAAAGGAGAAGAAGGATGGCAGGTGGAACAACATAAAATGGCAGTCATTCCTCTCCACTTTCGCGCTTAACAAGATATGTGCGATCAAAGCTAGTGGGGTGAGGACTGACAAGGCCTTCAAGAGGTGCGCTTAAACCTGGCAATAGTTTGAAATCCAGACCAACCCATACATGCACAAGTCCAGCAATCAAACCAAATCAATCCAAACTTTAAGTGATGTAGTCTAAACCAAACTGAAACTGCTCATGTTTTAAGCCAAACCAATCCAGTCCATTCCCTAGAGTCGGTTTGATCCCAAAGTTTGAAACTATGGACATGTGCACATAGATAGCTGTTGATGCATGCACTGAGCACTACTACTGGCTATTGTCGATGCATGCTCAGTACGAATTGTACAATAATACCATTAAGTGTTGCATGCATACAATTAAATTCAAACGATACAACTCATCTATTACAAATTATCACTCATTCAACTGATTCACACAGTTGAATCTCTAGGTCACAAGAGTCTGTCGCTGATTCACATAGACAAATTCTATTCCTCACTTCTGAACTACAAAAATTGTCTTGGAAAAAGGTGCAATAAGCGGCTTCAGGTTCTCAAGCCATTCCAAGCTCCAGCAGCAACATCGGCACCACATCCATATACTGTATCTACGTTAGCTTTGCTCTGCTACACACTGCAAACAATTTCAAAATAATCAGTCAATAATTCTAGAGTAAAGATGCACCAAAACACACAAATGCATACATATACGATATGTCTTGCAACAAGAGGAGCAGAAGCAACAAGTAGTAAACAAGCACAAATCTGGACTGGACAATTAATAGGTGCAAGTACTTGTAACATCTGATCAGTACATTGTCTTACACATCTCAATACTACCGGAATTTCAAAGAGAAAGAGACAGAGAGGAGCAACAACACCAATGTTTGGGGAAGAAAAGGAGCAGTAGTTTTCTGGAGGGAGGATCTTCAACAGAGGGAGGTTGAAAGAGAGAGCAGCAGAGGGAAACCGAACAAACTACACTAAAAAAGAGAACCTAAAGTTTCCTGGACCAGAAACCATCATCAGCCCTAAGCCAGTGGACGACCTGCAGAATTGGAGTGATTTTATTGTCGAAGATGCGAGCAATCCTTTCATGCCAAATAGCCCAAACCACAAACATCTTAACTAACTACTGATATATTCCTTATATATCAGGTTCTATGATATTTCCCCTAAATGATATTGTTCCTTAGGAATAGGAAAAAGAACCAAGGGATGGTATTGTTCAACTTACCAAATTGATATCATTAGCTCTTAAACCTTTTCTCCATTAAACCATATTGCTTGGACCTGCACATTCAAAATACATGTTAAGCAACATAAAGCTTGCTCCTCAAACTAAAGTGAGAAAATAGTATCATACCTTCATCATTTGGAATTTTGATCAGCCAATCTTTTGTGCAAACTAATGTGTTAAGCGTTTCGGGTGTCATTGAGCATCGTGTCTCTCCTGAAGTCCTTCCACTGCAACTGAATGCTGATTCAGATGACATGGTGCTAAGAGGTATTGCAAGGAAATCACGAGCCATGGTTGAGAGAACAAGATATTTTTTAGCATGTGTTTTCCACCAAATCAAAATATCAAAACTTTCCTTGATGCTTTCAAAATTTTACTCCAAATACATGTCCAGCTCTGACTTTGGTTGCATGTAGGACCTTCTTCTTGACTTGTATTGAGCAAACTCTTCTTCCAGCCTCTTTTTGCCAAGAACCGGTGATCCCATATTGGCGCTGACTTGACGAGATACCGAGCGCTCGGTGGTTCTTCTGGCTTCCTCGTATTTCTCATAATACAGCCTCATCATGTCTTTTACACCTTCTAGACACTTGTCAATAGCATCCACATTTTCACAATACTTTTCAAAGAAGAATTCCAAGAAGTCAGATTTCTTTGTTGGATCTAACACCATTGCAATGACAACTGCAACATTCAGTTTGACTCTTTCCAATATTTATCAAACTTTTGGCCCATAGCATAGACAAGGTTTGACACTATTCCACTCATGCTGCACTGAGGGTCCCTTAGCGCATGACGAATACACAACACCATGTGCAAAAAACATGGGTCGTTGGTGTTCTATCGGCTGATACTAACTTCGTCACTTCTTCAAAAGCTTTCAGAAATGCGCACATTACTTCAGCATTAGTCCACTCCACATCGTTCGGTGCTATTTCACCATTGCCACTTGCATAATTATTGAGGGCTCCCTTGTATTCTAGAGCTTCTCCAATCATTAGATATGTAGAGTTCCAACGGTTTGGAATATCAAGATTTATGCCACCAACCTTTTCAAGAAGATCCAAATTTGTGGCAATTGCATTGAAGCATTGAATTCTTGATGGCGAAGAAGCGACATGCCTTAAAAGTTCACAGGTTTTTTCTATGATCTTGTGCACATATCTTGTTCCATCTTGAACTAAGATATTAAGGATGTGTGCCAAACACCTTACATGAAAATCCATGCCACCAAACAACATGCCATGGTCTTGATGTTGCACAAATGAGTCAACTGCCGGTTTATTGTTTGATGCATTGTCCAAGGTCAAAGTCAACATTTCCTTTTGATGCCCCATTCAGTCAAACACTTGCACAAAGTCTCTTCAATGGCTGCACTTGTGTGCAGATACTTGACTTTTTTGGAGGATATGCCCTTCTTCTTCAGGTTGAAATTGCCATCAATGTAGTGAGCGGTAATGCACATATAGCCCAGTTCTTGTACAGAGGTCCACATGTCCGAGGTCAAACAAACACGAGAATCAAGAGACTCGAACTCAATGCACAGTTGATCCTTCATTTGCTCATATGCATCAACGCAGTCATTGCGAACAGTGTGGCATCGAATGACTTTAAAGGTTGGCTGCATCGAGTCCATCCACTCGTCAAAGTAAGGATCCTCAAACTTCTTGAATGGAACCTCGGTGTGAATGCAATATTTGATCATGAGTTGGAGACTTCTCTGAGCATCGAAAACAAACCCCACATCTGATGGTTTTTTCTTAGTTGTTGCAAGAAACCTATTTCCGGACTCATCATCGATTTTGGGGCATGACGCACCAATGTGGTTTCTAAGGCTGCTTGTCCCAGACTTACATGCTAATTTCATGGAACAATACGTACTTACACATGACATTCATGACATTGTCCACCTCTACCAAATTTGGCTCATAGTATTCCCAAACTTTAGCCCGCCTACTGTTCGATGTTTGCAACAACTCATCAGTTGATTCACCTGTACCTGAGCTATCCGACACATTCCTAGACACGGTTCAAGCCTGTTTATCACACCAATCAAACACCTCCTGTTCTGCCTTCCTTCTGCCCTAAATCACAACACCTTCAAAGTATGGAAGGCTTAGTATGAAGAGAACAAGAATGAGGAAACTTGCATGTGACAAACATAATAAAAGGATCAGAACAATATGACCCCTCAATTAAGAATAGTATGTAAGAACTTAAACCTGCATGTGACATCAGCTTGCACTCATAAACAGAATGATTTATATGGATATAAGTAAATATAGGCAAATCCTCCAGAAGCTAGATAAATATAGGTAACCAAATCACAGGATTCAGACTGATTTTTTTCTTTCTTACTTACTCTGAAAAGGCTAGGATGATGATAATTAGTACATCACTTCATCTAAAAAAAGAAAATGCAGAAGGGGAAGGAGAAGGAAATTGGCCGTCATCACTTCATCACCTCACTAGCAACTTAATTGTTCAGTTTACTCCTTCACCATGGCAAAAAACATGTTATAGTTTCTGAATTCATAACATACGCATGATAGTCACGACTTGCAACAAGTAAAAACATTTTCTTTTACAGCTATGTGTAAAAACTGAGGATGATGTATTGCAAAACAGTCCCTAATCACCATCTCCCAGAACTACCCATGTCTTGAGCATTCAACTGACCCTAGGCCAAGCTACAAAGGCAGATGTACTTCATGCTATTTTGGGCAGCGACTATTAATTCTCCAATTCTCTTCAGCTCCAATGGTGTCGCACAACAGTACAACACTGATACATCTCCAATGCATCTATAATTTTTGATTGTTCCATGCTATTATATTATCTGTTTTGGATGTTTAATATGCATTAATATGCTATTTTATATTATTTTTGGGACTAACCTATTAACCTAGAGCCCAGTGTCAGTTTCTGTTTTTTTGCCTGTTTTAGAGTTTCGCAGAAAAGGAATACCAAACGAAGTCCAAACACAATGAAACTTTCGCGATGATCTTTCTTGGACCAGAAGCAAACCAGGAGACTTGGAGATGAAGTCGGAGACTCAACGAGGCGGTCACGAGGGCGGAGGGCGCACCCAGGGGGTTAGGGCGCTCCCCTACCTCATGGGCCCCTCGGAGCTCTCCTAACCTAGTTCCTTCGCCTATATATACTCTTATACCCTGAAAACATCCAGGGGAACCAGAACCCACTTTTCCACCGCCGCAACCTTCTCTACCGTGAGATCCCATCTAGGGACCTTTTCCGACGTCCTATCAGAGGGGGATTCCATCACAGAGGGCTTCTACATCAACACCATTGCCTCTCCGATGAAGCATGAGTAGTTTACCACAAACCTACGAGTCCATAGCTAGTAGCTAGATGGCTTCTTCTCTCTCTTTGATTCTAAATACCATGTTCTCCTCGATGTTCTTGGAGATCTATTTGATGTAATATTCTTTTGCAGTGTGTTTGCCGAGATCCAATAAATTGTGATTTATGATCAAATTATCTATGAATATTATTTGAGTCTTCTCTGAATTCTTATATGCATGATTTGATATCTTTGCAAGCTAGTCTCTTTGAATTATCAGTTTAGGGCCTACTAGATTGGTTATTCTTGCAATGGGAGAAGTGCTTAGCTTTGGGTTCAATCTTGCGGTGTCCTTTCCCAGTGACAGTAGGGGAAGCAAGGCATGTACTGTATTGTTTCCATCAAGGAAAAAAGATGGGGTTTTCATCATATTGCTTGAGTTAATTCCTCTACATCATGTCATCTTTTTTTTGAAAGAAAACATGCACTTTATTGATTGGAAATAATGGTTACATCATCTATAAGAAGAGGTACAATATTCTCCATAGGCTCCTCAAACCAATCTCTAGTTACAGAAACTTTCGCTAGCCTAGAAAGTTCATGAGCAACCTTATTATCTATCCTATTACAATGTTTAAATCTAGTCAATGGAAAATCACATGCCATGAAG
The DNA here is from genome assembly GCF_018294505.1 of Triticum aestivum. Lineage (NCBI taxonomy): Eukaryota > Viridiplantae > Streptophyta > Magnoliopsida > Poales > Poaceae > Triticum > Triticum aestivum. Next base: position 614,601,939 of record NC_057804.1, on the reverse strand, counting down.
TAGCAATCCTCGAAGACTGCCGCTGCAACTCCCGCCGATTGTCCTCCATTTTTCGTTGTGTCAATGACTTCCATATTATCAGAGTTAATAATAAGATGATTGCATCCCGCCTTTTGTGCAAGAATTAAACCAAACCTCAGAGCCACCGCTTCTGCTGTTAGTACATCAGCACACCAATCGATCTTCCCATTTCTGCCAAAAATGAATTTTCCTTTGTCATCTGTGAGTACAGCACCTACCGTGCCCCTGAGCAGATCATGGTCAAAAGAAGCATCAACATTTAGTTTAACAAAACCCATAGGAGGTCGACTCCATCCTTCTTTTCTACTAGACGCACTAGGGGAGTGGGCATTCACATAGTTTGCCGTTATAGCAAGAACCCCCATCGAAATCTGGTTCACATCTTGAGACTTCCCTTCATGAACCAACATGCGTCTCTCCCACCATAAATACCAAGCGGTTATCACGATTAATTCACTTGCATTCTGGCATCCTAATATAGATAGTTCTTGGTGTGGCATAAGAAGTAAGAGTTCAAGAACCGCCTCACCCGCATGATCAATAACACAAGCTTTCTTAATTACCTCGTACATCCCCAGCTTACCCCAAACCTCTTTTGCCTTCTCAGACAAAAACAAGATGTGTTTTGTATCTTCTTGCCCATTTGAGCATGATGGACAAAGGGGCGAAACTTTCATATGTCTATTGGCAAGTGTAACACGACATGGTAGAGTTCCATGCAACGTTCGCCAGATAAATATTTTTACCTTTGCCGGACACGATAATTTCCAAATCTCCCCCCAAATAGGATTGACATTGGTACGACCCATACCATTAGTATATTGCAATTTTGTCCCGTGTTGTTGGTTCCATTCCTCCGAATAAGCTGATCGAACAGTGAATACACCATTTTTTGTATAGCTCCAGGCAATGAAATCCGACATATTATGCATACTAAGGGGAATCACAAGGACCCTTTGCACATCAATTGGCCACAAAGTTTGTCTCACCAAATCTTCATCCCAAGAATTCGTGATTGGATCACCTTTGACAGAAGTTGCCCACCTCTAGGAGTAATAATTTTCCTACTCGCACAATTCGGAATCCATGCATCTCTCCAAATATAAATGTTTTGTCCATTTCCAACTCGCCGGATATAACCATTTCTCAAAGAGTTCACTCCCGCCATAATGCTTTGCCAAGTAAATGAAGATCCCTTCTTTAACCTTGCGTTCATCAAATCTTCCTCAGGGAAATATTTAACTCTCAATTATGGTTGCACATAAAGATTCAGGACTATCAAGAAGACGCCACGCTTGTTTAGCTAATAGAGCCAGGTTGAAACAATGTATATCTTGGAAGCCCATACCTCCTTGATCTTTTGGAACACACATTTTCCACCATGCCATCCAATGCATCCTCTTCTGATTGTCCTCGTCACCCCACCAAAATTACGACGTCGCATCAATAACTCCTTTGCAGATTTTTTTAGGAATTTTAAAGACGGACATGGCATAGGTGGGGATGGCTTGTACAACAGATTTGAGCAAAATTTCCTTCCCTCCAGAGGATAACAATTTTTCCTTCCATCCACTAATTTTCATAATAATTCGATCGATCAGGAACTGGAAACAGTCACTTTTGTCCATGCCCACATTTGCCGGCAAACCCAAGTATTTGTCATTGAGGGCTTTGGTCATAATATTTAGAATTGTACATATTTGTGCCTTGTCTTCCACTTTAGTACTGGGACTAAAGAATATACTAGATTTTTCAGCACTAACCATTTGCCCTGAGGTGACACAATACGAATCCAAGAGTGATTTCAACGCCTCCGTGCTCATGGGATTGGCTCACATAAGGATCAAAGAGTCATCAGCAAAGAGGAGATTAGAAATTGATGGAGCATCTCTGCAAACCTTTATACCGGAGATGTTTCCATTCTCCTCCGCATTAGCTAACAGGGCGGTCAAACCCTCTATGCATAACAAGAATAAATAGGGAGAAAGGGGATCTCCCTGCCTCAATCCTCTAGTTGGTTTAAAACTCTCCGTCTCATCGTCATTAATACGGACCTGGTACTCCACAGAGGATACACATTTCATAATTAAGTTCATCCAACTCTCTTTGAAACCCAATTTCATCATAATTTCCTTTAAGAAACACCACTCCACTCGGTCATATGCTTTGTGCATATCTAATTTGATGGCACACAAACCCTCTTTACCCGCCCTTTTGTTTATTGTATGGAAACATTCATATGCCACGAATATATTGTCTGTAATCAATCTTCCAGGCACAAAGGCACTATGAGTTGGGCTAATAATATCTGATAGGATTATCTTTAGACGAGCAGCAATCATTTTTGAAATGACCTTATACACCACATTGCACAAGCTGATTGGTCTAAATTGGGTTACCTTTTCAGGAAAGTTAATCTTTGGGATCATTACAATTGCAGTATCATTCCACCCAGTTGGTATAGAACAAGTATTTACCGCTTGAAGAACCTCTTCGGTCAAGTCATCTCCCAACATAGACCAAAATCTTTTGTAAAAAATAGCATGGAGGCCGTCAGGACCTGGCGCTTTTAAATCACCAATATCAAATAGGGCCTTTCGAACCTCCTCGGCCGTATAGGGGGCTAGAAGAGTATCATTCATTTCATCGGTCACTTTTCGTTGGACAAGAGATAAAACCTCCAAGTTAGGATGGGAAACTTCTGATGTAAAGAGGTTTGAGAAATATGCCATGATATGATTCTTCATCTCTATACCTTGCACCCATAGCCCATTATCATCCAACAATTTTTTAATCTAATTTCTTTTCTTTCTGGCCGTTGCCGCATTATGCAAAAAAGGAGGTGTTACGATCCCCATGCAATAGCCAGTTTGCACGACCACGTTGTAGCCAGTAAATCTCCTCTTGTTCCAACAGATTTTCAATGAGGACAAGAATCTCCTTTTGTCGCGCTTGAGACTCCGCACCCATAGGTCCCCTCCGCAGCCTCTCTAGTTCTTTTTTAGTTTGTTAATTCTTTTTTTCGGTCCCTTCAGAATATCGCGATCCCAAATATGCAGATCCGCCTGCACCGCCCGTGTACGGTCAGCGAGAGACGGCCCAATACCCATCATCTTTGCTTTACTCCATTCTTTATGAAGTTAATACTCTAGATGCATGCTGGATAGCGGTCGATGTGTGAAGCAATAGTATTAGATGCAGAATCGTTTCGGTCTACTTGACACGGACATGATGCCTATGTTCATGATCATTACCTTAGATATCGTCATAACTATGCGCTCTTCTATGAAATTCTCGGCAGTAATTTGTTCACCCACCGTAATATTTGCTATCTTGAGAGAAGCCACTAGTGAAACCTATGGCCCCCGGGTATCTTTTCCATTATATTGAATCTCTTTTCCATCATATAAGTTCTGTTTTCCATCATACTAGTTTCCGATGTACTATTTTGCTATCTTTTACTTTCTGATCTATAAACCAAAAATATTTACTTTACCGTTTATCTATCTCTATCAGATCTCACTTTTGCAAGTAACCGTGAAGGGATTGACAACCCCTTTATCGCGTTGGGTGCAAGTTGTTGATTGTTTGTGCAGGTATTCGGTGACTTGTGCATTGTCTCCTACTGGATTGATACCTTGGTTCTCAAACTGAGGGAAAATACTTACTCTACTTTGCTGCATCACCCTCTCCTCTTCAAGGGAAAAACCAACGCAAACTCAAGAGGTAGCAAGAAGACTGGCACCGTTGATGGGAAGATTTACGCCAAGTCAAGTAAGATTTGTCTCCCGTCAACTTGCCAATTTCTGGCGCCGTTGCCGCGGAGATCTTCGTCAAGTCAAGCCATAGCAAGTACCCATCATAAACTCTCCTCTCTTGCAATACATTATTTGCCATTCGCCTCTCGTTTTCCTCTCCCCCACCTCTGAAATAATTTTCGAAAAGATTTTCCTTTTCTTTGCATCTCTTCCGTTCGTCTTTTTCGCTTGCTTCTTGTGTGCTCGTGTGCTAGATCGCTTGATTCGCCTTCATGTCTAGTCCTCCTACAATTGTTAACACTCCCGATAATGAGGTCCTCAACTTTAAACAAAGGGAGGGAGAAAATCTAAAAGATGCTTGGTATTGAATTTGCAATGCTCAAAATAGATCTACTCGAAAGCAATCCACTACTGCAGGATGCTGCTAATGCGACACTATGATCAGAGACCCTTCGAGAAACTGTGTGCGATGCAATAATCACAAATGGTGGTATCAAAGAACCGTCAAAAATGTCCAAAACGTTTGCGATGACAGATGCATCAAACACGGTTCAGATTTTAGTTACGTGTGCGATGCACAACATATGGTTCAGTTCAATGAACTATTTGCGATGAGGAGGAACAAAAGAAACGGGCAGCCAGATGAAGGCTTGTGCGATACACAACATACGGTTCACTCGGATTAACTGTTTGTGATGAGGCGGAACAACAAAAATGGACAGCTAGATAAAGGTGTGTGCGACTGAGGGCATACGCTTCAGAAGGATTAATTGTTTGCGATTAGGCAACATAACAGAAATGATCAGCCAGATCAAAGATGTGTGCGGTTGATGGCGTACACTTCACATAGATGAACTGTTTGCAATTAGCCACAACAAACAGAAACAGTTAGACACATCAATGTTTGTGCGCTAGACGGGCACACATTCTAATTAAAAGAAGCGTGCGCGATGGTAATAATGACCGCGCACGGTTCTTGGAACAAGACGTGTGCTGACATTGCCTATTGCGGTGCACCAAATGCCATGTACGTGGCCGAGAAAGCGTGCCCACGTTACGCCATCCGAGAATAGTGCCGCACTTAGAAATTATAGAACCGTCAATAAATTCTGAGCCTGCGTCCTGTCACCTTCCAAATTGCAAACTTGTTCACACCGATTAAAACCTAAACGGTTTCCCACTTAGGAGCGTATTAATACTCGGTTATAAATACTGTACTATGCCAAGAAGACTGCACATTCCTTCCTCACCTCCTCATCCACAAAAGCAAAGAAGTCATTCAGCATCGTTCTCTTGCGTCTGCCATGGCCAGATTGAGTTCTCGGTCGAGAGATTACCACCACGGAGAGGCGAGCATGGAAGCGAAAGCATGAGAGATGTCCCGTCTAGCCGTGAAAGCAGCCGACATGTCCCGCCGCGCCGCCGAAGCAGCATGGAGGTCCCGCCGCGTTGTCGATGCAGCAGACTGGTCTTGTCGCGCCGTGGAAGCAGCAGAGATGTCCTGCCGCGCCGTGAATGCGGTAGAGATGTCCTCCCGCGCCGCGGCGGCCTGGGAAAATCTCTCGCGGGCAGGCGAGGACTCGTACAGGTGCATGCATGTGATAGTCCATAGCTAGATGGATCAGATCTCCGGCTGGATAACGCTGCAGGACGAGTTGAATGCCTCGTTTGAACAACTCCGGGCTGACCGCGACCTGCTGAGGGCGAAGATCGCCGGAAGGGTGGAGCAGGCGGAGGAGACCGCTGCCTTGTTGAAGAGGACGGGCGTCATCGTCAAGAAACTTATGGACGAGAATGCCATGCTTCGCATCGAGCGTGAAAGGCTGGTGGAGGAATCCGCGGTTGCTTCCGAGCAGCGTATTAAGGACATGAAACTGATGAAAGAGATCATCACCGCTCGCGGCGAGAACTAGTCTCCGCGACCTGCAGCGCATCAAGAAAGTAGAGATCAGCGAGCTAGACCGTTGTATGCGTCTTCCTTCTTCTTTTGCCCTTGTGTATTTCAGGCATAGCCGCATGTGGCTTTTTTAGTTATCTTCCTAGATATGTAAGACAATTACTATCCACTATCATCGTCCTTATATTCATCATGCTTGCTATAAGTCGCAGTCGATGCTATATAGGTCCGTTGGATCTTACATCTAGATCCGTGTAAAACTTTCTTTTTAGATTTTCACTTTTCTCTCTTAAATCTCAGTCCAGTGAGACATAGTCACGCCGTGAAACAGGGGCTCGGGCGCCATTAATGGAGACATTGGGAGGGAGGTGTGTGGGGCTCTCCTCCCGATGAGCACGCGCAGGGGTCTGATCGCACGCCCCCCATACTCAAATAGCTACCCCGCATGACACCTCTAGCCAATAAAAAAGGGACACATGGCAACACATAATTGGTAAGTAGAACCCCCACGGTTTCAATAATAGTTGTGTTTCCAATTTGTAACGTGACAACACTTGTTCCAAAATTACTTTGTTGATTTTTAATGTGCGCGCCTTCGCAAATTGGACAGAAAAATTACCACAACATGTTGGTGCCATATCATGACACCATGCCAAGTTTCATGATTTTCAGGCGTGTTTTGGATTTATAGGAATTAAAAACGAAGTTTCTCAATCTTTTCGACCGAGCCACAACACCCAGATGTTTGAATTTCATTCTCATTTCTTACATGTGACCTAGAAATTCACCCAAGGACACACATGTGATTTTTCAACCAACTTTGGTGCACTGAAGCATGTGCTTCTAGTTCAAATTTGAATTATGCACATTAAATGCCCAAAAATTATATTAATGTACAAAAACGGCCAAACGAACCCGGAATAATTCCAAAATTTAGCATGATACTTCTATTTGGTCTAATATGCCTATGTAAACAAATTAAGGCAGGAGAAGGCAGTGTACGTATGTCATTTCACACATGGAGGTGACACGTTCCCTCTCGGAACCACGAGCCTTCTTGAGAGAAGCTCCGGTTTGCAAGCAGCTTATACCAAAGCTTGTCCCAATTCGGCCAAAAAAATTACGCAGCATGTTGGTGCCATGTCATGACACCATGCCAAGTTTCATGATTTTCATGCGTGTTTTGGATTTACATGAATTAAAAAACCAAGTTTCTCAATCTTTCTGGCCGAGCCACGACACCTAGATGTTTGAATTTCATTCCCATTTCTTGCATGAGACCTAGAAATTCACCCAAGGACACACATGTGATTTTTCAACCAACTTTGGTGCACTGGAGCATGTGCTTGTAGTTCAAATTTGAATTATGCACATTAAATGCCCAGAAATTCAAATAATGTATAAAAAGGCCAAACGAACCGGGAATTAATGTATACAAAAACAAAATACATGCTTGGAAAACATGAGGCCTGGCGTGGTGCCATGGTTTGGCCTCACTGTGCCCTGGTAAAATTTTGAGAATGTTTCCTTATGTCGTCATGCACACCTTTCATAAATCGAACCATCACCGAGGAAGTTCCATGGCTTCGAGGGGGGAATCACCAAGCTTGAAGGGGGATCCAAATTTCCTTTGTCCTTTGTCCATGAGTTTTTTTTCTACGATGAACATACACCCTGCAAATCACCACGTTCAAATTTGACACTTTTCCGTGTTCATTTACCATATTTAGGGGATTATTTGCATTCTCTAGGCATTAATGCACATAATTCAAATTCGAACAATCGGTGCATGAAAAGGTGCACAAGAATGGTCTGGAAAACCATCCTTGTGCCATTTAGTAAATTCTTATGCCTTTTACAAGGTATGGACAGATATTTCGAGGAAATGTGTGGCAATAGTCAACCATAAACGCGTCGTTTACTGGGTATAACTATACAAAAAATGAAATAAATGCTTGAAAAACATGACGCCTGGCGTGGTGCCATGGTATGGCCTCACCATGCCCTGGTAAAAATTTGAGAATGTTATCCTTATGTCATCATGCACGCCTTTCATAAATCGAACCATCACCGAGGAAGTCCCATGGTTTCGAGGGAGAAATAACCAAGATTGAAGGGGGATCCAAATTTCCTTTGTCCTTTATCCATGAGTTTTTTTTCTACAATGAACATACACCCTGCAAATCACCACGTTCAAATTTGACACCTTTCCGTGTTCATTTACCATATTTAGGGGATTATTTGCATTCTCTAGGCATTTATGCACATAATTCAAATTCGAACAATCGATGCATGAAAAGGTGCACAAGAACGGTCTGGAAAACCATCATCGTGCCATTTAGTAAATTCTCATGCCTTTTACAAGGAATGGACAGATATTTTGAGGAAATGTGTGGCAATATTCAACCATAAACGCGTCGTTTACTGGGTAACAACTATACAAAAAATGAAATAAATGCTTGAAAAACATGACGCCTGGCGTGGTGCCATGGTATGGCCTCACCATGCCCTGGTAAAAATTTGAGAATGTTATCCTTATGTCGTCATGCACGACTTTCATAAATCGAACCATCACCGAGGAAGTTCCATGGTTTTGAGGGCAAAATCACCAAGATTGAAGGGGGATCCAAATTTCCTTTGTCCATGAGTTTTTTTCTACGATGAACATACACCCTGCAAATCACCATGTTCAAATTTGACACTTTTCCGTGCTCATTTACCATATTTAGGGGATTATTTGCATTCTCTAGGCATTAATGCACATAATTCAAATTCGAATAATCGGTGCATGAAAAGGTGCACAAGAACGGTCTGGAAAACCATCCTCGTGCCATTTAGTCAATTCTCATGCCTTTTACAAGGAATGGACAGATATTTCGAGAAAATATGTGGCAATAGTCAACCATAAACGCGTCGTTTACTGGGTAACAACTATACAAAAATGAAATAAATGCTTGAAAAACATGATGCCTGGCATGGTGCCATGGTATGGCCTCACCATGCCCTAGTAAAAATTTGAGATTGTTATCCTTATGTCGTCATGCACGCCTTTCATAAATCGAAACATCACCGAGGAAGTTTCATGGTTTCAAGAAGGAAATAACCAAGATTGAAGGGGGATCCAAATTTCCTTTGTCCTTCGTCCATGAGTTTTTTTCTAAGATGAACATACACCCTGCAAATCACCACATTCAAATTTGTCACTTTTCTGGGTTCATTTACCATATTTAGGGGATTATGTGCATTTTCTAGGCATTAATGCACATAATTCAAGTTCAAACAATTGGTGCATGAAAGGGTGCACAAGAACGGTCTGGAAAACGATGCTCGTGCCATTTAGTAAATTCTCATGCCTTTTACAAGGAATGGACAGATATTTCGATGCAATGTGTGGCAACAGTCAACCACAAACGTTAAATGATTGAAAAACATGACGTCTGGCATGGTGCCATGGTATGACCTCACAATGCCCTGGTGAAAATTTGAGAAGGTTTGGCTTATGTCGTCATGCACGCCCTTCATAAATCGAACCATCGCCGGGGAAGTTCCTTGCTTTCGAGAGGGAAATCACCAAAATTGAAGGGGAATCCAAATTTTCTTTGTTCTTTGCACTGGAGTTTTCTCTACGAAGAACATACACGCTGCAAATCATCGTGTTCAAATTTTGCATTTTTCCGGGCTCATTTACCATATTTAAGGGATTATGTGCATTTTCTAGGCATTTGGCGCATATAAATCCAATCCAGCTATAGCATCACAGATGTGATGTGAGGGATGTGGATTGCTGTTCGATCGTGGCGCATCCTATGGTGCACACGTGCGATCTGCGTGGCTGGGGTTCCGGCCAATCATAACACAACATACAATAGCCTCAACGCACACTGTTTCCGGAAGCGACCGAGATGAATCGTGTGCGATAATGAACGAGCAAAATTGTAAGGGAAGCCAAATTTCCTTTGTCGTTTGTCGTTGAGCTCTTAAAAACCACCGCACTATATGGCTGTCCGACCCCTCCGTCCCAGAGCTCTGTCCAAGCATCGTTCATGCCACCGTGGCGCACAGTAACTGGTAAGGAAGTGATGGCATCCCGCGGCGTCGCGTTCCTCGCCGCCCGCGACCGCACACATGGTAAGGAAGCGACGGCATCTCGCCGCACCGAGTTCATCGCTGCCGGCAGCCACACAGTTATGTGGGTGGACTTTGAGGCTGCCATGGCTGAATAGGCGATGGATCTAGAGGCAGCCAAAGCCGCACAGGAGGATCGGAAAAGGCAAAAAGCCGTCAAGAAAATAGAGTCCCGCCGCCGCAAGAAAGAAGAGGCCGCACGCCATGATGAGGAGAGCTTGGAGGAGATCAAAGCACGGTTGTTTGCCGCCTACAAGGCCGGGAAGGAGAACACCAGCGTCTGGCTAGCATGCCCTGATGGTAGCATGTGAGAAGTAGTTTAAGTTTGTAGTATTAGAGAAAATTACCAGTAGTACTTTAAGTTTGTAGTATTAACGTACAATGAGCATCCTTTGAGGGCTTTGAGTGTTGATTAGCATGTGTGACCGTGTGCGCTTTTTTGCGTTAATCATTAGAAGATCACAAAACACACAGTTTCTATGCCGTACCCGTGTGCGTTTTTTTGCGTTAATGATCCATAAGTCTGTTACCTGTGCGATGGTTCCTAATAAACTAGGCGTACCATTGACCAAAAAAAAATCGACTACACCTGTACATTTATTTGGAGAGGGAACTGCCAATTTTCTGTTTTCTTGCACATGAATATTTTACGCGCTTCGTCTCCGTTGTGTGTTTCCCCCACCCAAGTTTCAAGTTTCGCAGCGAAATTTTCATTAGGCGCGCGATTTCAGAATTTATTCCTCCAACCACATCCCCACCCATCAAATTTTCTTAGTATCTCCCCCACCCCCCACTCCTACCCCCCTACGACTCCCCCTACCAGCATCTCAAACCACTGCCGCCGCCACCACAGCTTCAACCACATCTATGTTCTGCTCGGATCCAGTCAGGTAACCCACCGATCTCTATCACGGCCCCAGCGTCATTGCTTAAATGGCGCATGCGAAACATCCTCATGCCTCCATATCCCCACCTTCCCTACCTCCAGAGCATCGCCGTGCAAGCCCAACCACATATCACGTGGAGGTCGAGGAGCTGATGGCGGTCCATGGCGCGATGGCCGCTGTGCGTGTTGACTTGGAGGAACACCTCGCCTCTGCCGCCGCCGACATGGTGCATGCTCTGGCCCAGAAGAAGTGCCCCGGCAACTACCCCCAGGACTTAACAAGTATGATCTAACCAACTAAATCTTACCAATACCACTTGCAATGGCTACGTTTTGTACGGTTGTTGTATTAAGCATGTTCGTGCCTTGTTTATTTCAGTATTGCACACTGTGTGATGTTCAAGTATTAACTGTTCAGTTTAATTTTATCAATACCAGCAACAAACTTTGCTACCATGCTACTCTCCGCAATGAAGATATACTAGAGATGCTGCCCATTTGCTATTTTTGGTGGTGCTAACCCTGTTGTACTTAACATGCCTATCCATGTACTTACGCAGGGCCATAACGGGCGATGCTATTGTGCCGTCGAGGTTAGCTGCATCCCATGTCTTACAGTATTTTACATCATTTGTGCAATTGCAGTTTGGCTTCTAACATTTACTTGCTTCTTGTAGGTACACATGTCGGGGGCACTGATCCACGCTTCGACCCGGAGGAAGAGCTTGCCTCCGCCGCCGCTGACTTTGGGCGGGCTCTGGCCAAGATGAAGTGCCCCAACAACTACCTCTCAGGACTTACCAAGTATGAACTCACCAGTTCAATCTTATCAATACCAGTTGCAATTAATGGCTATGTTTTGTATGGTCGATGTCTTAAGCATCTTGTAGTAAACACGCCTAACACGTTTTAGCTATTTTCCCTACCTTTTTATAGACAACTGGGCCATTATCTACTCTGGCAACACCTGCCTTGTGATGTTTAACTCTACCAATTGCATTTTTATCAGTACCGGTTTCAATGGCCATTAAGCCTGTTGTAATTAATAGTTGTATCCATTTTTAAACAATTGTATTTCAATGGCTACAAACTTACAAAACATGAATTAGGATGTTGTTAAGCCTATTGGAATTAACAGTTGTATCCATTTTTTAATCCGTACCTTTGCTACTGTGCTACTCTTTCGCAATGAAGATATCCCTATTGATGCTGCCGTTTTATTACCATTTGCTATTTTTGGTGGATGTTAACACTGTTGTAGTTAACATTGGCTTTCCATGTACTTACACAGGGCTATAATGGGGGATGCTGTTGTTTGCCGTCGAGGTTAGCTGGATCCCATGTCTTATACACCATCTATTCTTAAATTTAAGTATTTTTAGAGATTCCAATATAGACTACATAAGGCGCAAAATGAGTGAATCTAGATTCTAATCTAAACTATATCTATAATTCTATATACATCCGTATGTAGTTTATATTGAAATGTCTAAAAATACTTGTACTTAGGAATGTAGGTAGTTGTATTTTACACCATTTGTGCAATCTCATTTAGCTTCTAACATTTACTGATTGCTTGTAGGTACGTATATGAGAGGTACTGATCCACGCTTCGATCCCTTTTGTGTATGGGGCAATGAGATATTCATGAACAAGCGTCAAGTGAGGAAACTAAGAAAGATTGTTAGGCGAAAGAAATGGGTGATGGGAATTAAGCTCTTTATTTACACTTTGTCCAAGTCATCAGTGAACTTTAGGATGATAAGTAATTTGTTGCCTTTTCCCCCTACACACAACAAGTTACTCTATTAGACCTCATGATCTGATATTTTTCTCTTTTCAGTTGTTTCCGAAGCTATTTACTAATGATTACCTTGCAAACTACATGACCGGAGTGGAGGCAACTAAGGTTAAAGTATATAATTTATGCTACCATGATAATGCTCTAGAAGTCTTCCTAAAGGTGGTGAAGGATGAGCAGGCGATCATCACAAGGGGTTGGACAAAAGTTGTTCGTGCCTATGGCATGCAGGAAGGCACATTATGGGCATTCTGCTTCTTCAACAACATCTGCAGTCAAAATGACTTACATTTGTCTCTTCACCTTTACCGCCTATAAATAATCATGCAATTACTGAACATATTGTAGTGACAATTTTATTTATGTATCCGTGGTTGAACCATTGTGCTGAGAATTTGAATTGCACGTTTCATATTTCAAAATTTCCGATTCGAATAATAAATTACAGCCAAAAAAATTTGTACACGAGCGAATAAAATAATATGCACACGGTTAGAAAGAAAACAGCGTGTGCGATGAAAACAGAAAATAGATGGTTCTTTGACGTGAAAAGTTTGCGATGCCCTTCGGATGCACACACGGTATCGTCTCATATGCGTGTGCGATTCATGATAATATGACAAACGTTTCAAACCAGTGTGCGTGTGTGATAGGAATACCAATGGCACATAGTTACGAAAATGTACACGTTGGCTTTAGTAGAGGCACCACACACATTTTACATTCTTGAACCATGTGCGATAACGTACCTAGCTATCACAAACATATCGGTAGATTAAATGTTGATGTCCATCTTTTTTACACGACTATAGCGGCCTAATCATTTGGGATGTACATACGAACGGAAATGTTTTCCCGGGATTGACTGTGTGGGATGTACATATGAACGGAAACGTTTCCCCTAGATTCACTGTGTGGGATGTACATAAGAACGGAAACATACTCCTTGGATTGAATGTGTGTGATATACATACTAACGAAAATGTTTTTCTGGGATTCACCGTGTGGGATGTACATACCTACAAAAATGTTTTCTGGGATTCACCGTGTGGGATGTACATACCTAGGAAAATGATTGGGTTTCCATGGGTCACCCATTGCACACAAACTCATTGGTGTCCCAGGAGGGCCTATCCCTGACGATTTCTGGGTCGTGTGGGAAGGACCCCCCTATCGCCCACACTCACTTGGAGACGGTTCCAAATGCCATCACGGAAAGGGGTTAAAAATCGTTTGTATAGCACCAACGCGTACCAGTGATCCACTGCCATTCTTCTTCACAATTTTTATGTGGGTGTTACTCCTTGGAATAGATATGTTCTAGATACTATCACCAGGGGAAATTTCTTGGGGAGCCATACTTCTGATTCTTACAATGCCATGATAGATTTGCTAGGCCCCCCACCTCTTTCGATCAATGGAACTATTTTAACCTTGGAACATGTTATGCAAAGACTTGATATTATTGAGAATAAAATTGCTACTGTAGAGTTGATTGAAAATTTGGATAAAAAGATTCATAATCAGATTACTCAATATAGATCTAAAGGAGTTACTTTAAAGAATCTTAGAGAAAAGAAACCCATAGTTAATGAAAAGATAGATCAAGATTCTACTAGAATTGATAAACTTGAAGATATTATTACCAACTTGGGTTCCGCTTTTTCCTCAGTTAAAACTACTCAAAATTTTCCTCCTACTAAGATTGCCAAGTTTACTTACGTTCCTAAGAATAAGGGTGAATCCTCTAGAAAAGATAATGAAGATCTCAAATCAATAAGCGTTCACCCCAATCTTTTTGATATTATTAAGCAACCTATTGCCACGAATGAATTTCTTGATTTCTTGCCTAAGAGTTTGATCATTCATAAAGCAAAAAAATATCCTAAAGATTATGTGTGTTCAGTTTAAGAATTGCATACCAAAGATGAAAATAATTAGATCTATTCGCATTTTTATGCCTAGCTAAGGGCGTTAAATGATAGCGCTTGTTGGGAGGCAACCCAATTTTATTTTTGTTCCTGTTTAGCAATAAATAATTCATCTAACCTCTTGTTAGATGTGCTTTTTTGGATTAAATTAGTGTTTGTGCCAAGCAAGGCCTTTGAGATGAGTTGGGTGAAAGTTGATTTGATCTTCCTGAAAAAACAGAAACTTTTACGCTCACGAGATTATTTGTCATTTTTAACAGAAGAGTGCTTTTGAGTTGATTCTTTTGCAGAAGATTAATAGACAAATTTCTCGCGTCAACCCAAATTTTTCAGAATTTTTGGAGTTACAGAAGTATTCGAGAGTTACAGATTACTACAAACTGTTCTGTTTTTGACAGATTCTGTTTTTCGCGTGTTGTTTGCTTACTTTGATGAATCTATGGTGAGTATTGGGGGGGGGGGGGGTATGAACCATGGAAAAGTTGGAATACAGTAGATAGCACACCCATATAAATAAATAATGAGTTTGCAATAGTACCTTAAAGTGGTGATTTATTTTCTTATACCAACGGAGCTCATGAGATTTTCTGTTGAGTTTTGTGTTGTGAAGTTTTCAAGTTTTGGTAAGAATTTGATGGACTATGGAATAAGGAGTGGCAAGAGCCTAAGCTTGGGGATGCCCAAGGCACCCCAAGGTAATATTCAAAGACAACCAAAAGCCTAAGCTTGGGGATGCCCCAGAAGGCATCCCCTCTTTCGTCTTCGTCTATCAGTAACTTTACTTGAGGCTATATTTTTATTCACCACATGATATGTGTTTTGCTTGGAGTGTCTTGTATGATTTGATTCTTTGCTTTTTAGTTTACCACAATCATCCTTGCTATAAACACCTTTTGGGAGAGACACACATGAATCATGATTTATTAGAATACTCTATGTGCTTCACTTATATCTTTTGAGCTAGGCAATATTGCTCTGTTACTTCACTTATACCTTTTTAGAACACGTCGGTGGCTTTATTTTATAGAAATAAATGAAATCTCATGCTTCACTTATATTATTTTGAGAGTCTTTTAGAACAGCATGGTAATTTGCCTTGGTTATAAAATTAGTCCTAATATGATAGGCATCCAAGGGGGATATAATAAAAACTTTCTTAAAAAGTGCATTGGATACTCTGAGAAGTTTGATTCTTTATGATTGTTTTGAGATATGAAGATGGTGATATTAGAGTCATGCTAGTGGAGTAATTGTGAATTTGAGAAATACTTGTGTTGAGGTTTGTTATTCCCGTAGCATGCACGTATGGTGATCCGTTGTGTAACAAATTTGGAGCATGAAGTATCTCTTTGATGGTCATCCTTTGTGTGGAGGTCGGGATCACGCGATGGTTAACTCCTACCAACCCTTCCCCTAGGAGCATGCGCATAGTGCTTGGTTTTGATGACTTATAGATTTTTGCAATAAGTATGTGAGTTCTTTATGACTAATTTTGAGTCCATGGATTATACGCACTCTCACCCTTCCATCATTGCTCGCCTCTCTTGTGCCACACAACTTTCGCCGGTACTATACACCCACCATATACCTTCCTACCAATTATGGTATTTCCATAGCCATTACGAGATATATTGCCATGCAACTTTCCATCGTTCCATTTATTATGACATGCTTCATCATTGTCATATTGCTTTTCATGATCATGTAGTTGACATCATATTTGTCGCAAAGCCACCTTTCATAATTCTTTCATACATGTCACTCTTGATTCATTGCACATCCCGGTACATCGCCGGAAGCATTCACATAGAGTCATATTTTTTTCTAAGCATTGAGTTGCAATTTTTCGAGTTGTAAGTAAATAGAAGTGTGATGATCATCATTATTAGAGCATTGTCCCATGTGAGGAAATAAAAAAGAGAGGCCAAAGAATCCCAAACAAAAAAATGAGAGAAAAAGAGAGAAGGGGTAATGTTACTATCCTTTTTCCACACTTGTGCTTCAAAGTAGCACCATGATCTTCATGATAGAGAGTCTCTTATTTTGTCACTTTCATATACTAGTGGGAATTTTTCATCATAGAACTTGGCTTGTATATTCCAACGATGGGCTTCCTCAAATGCCCTAGGTCTTCATGAGCAAGCAATTTGGATGCACACTGATACGTCTCCAACGTATCAACTTTTCCAAACACTTTTGCCCTTGTTTTGGACTCTAACTTGCATGATTTGAATGAAACTAACCCGGACTGATGATGTTTTCAGCAGAACTGTCATGATGTTGTTTTATGTGTAGAAAAGAAAAGTTCTCGGAATGTCCTGAAAATCCACGGAGGCACTTTTTGGAATTAATAAGAATTTATGGGCGAAAGAAATACACCAGGGGGGCTCACGGCCTGTCCACGAGACAGGGGGCGCGCCCCCTATGTAACGCCCCGGATCCGATGCGCCAGGTGTCTGCCAGTTATTCGCCATCGTTGCCATGTCAGATGCTTGCGTGTTGCATTTTACCATGTCATCATCTGCATTTCATCCGCATGTTTTTCAAAACTTGCATCCGTTCGGGTTCCGCCCGTTCTCTCCGTTGTCCGTTCCGAGTCCGGACACACTTGCACGCGCCCGCGGCACCTCCGAAATATTATTTTATAAGTGGCATAAAAATGTTCTCGGAATGGGTTGCAACTTGTCGTGCGGTCTTATTATAGTGTAGACAGGCCGTCTGCCAAGTTTCGTCGCATTCGGAGTCCATCTGATAGCCCAACCGTTAAATGTATAGCGGTACCGTTGCCGGTACCTTTGTCGGACGTTTTTGGTCTCCGGAAACTGTTGTCGGGCTGCCTTCTCTTCTCTCTTCTCAGCCCAACCCCCCTCCACACAGCCCATCTAACCCGGTTTAGACCCCCCTTGTCTTCGTCGACCTCTCTCAGACCCCTTGCATGCGTCAGAAACTTGCCCGAACCCGAACCGGTCTGTCGTTACCGATGGATCCAGATCATCCCCAAACATCCCTAAAACATCTCCGTTTTCTCATTTGGACTCCCTAGCCTATTTTTCTTGACCGTCCGATTTTATCGGATGATCCAAACTCTCCTCCTTTCCATATATATTGTCCACCCCTAGTCTATTTTGCAAACCACCTAATTTCTAGGGATCCTACCCTAGCGCCGCCGCCACTCTCTCTCGGGACCCCCCCAGATCCGATCCAGCCAGTCCCCTCCTTCCTAATTCTCAGCGCCGCCCCATCGCCGCAGCCTCCTCCCTCGATCTTCGCAGCCATCGAACCAGCGTCTGCCCGAGACCCTGTGCCCTGCCTCCGTTCTCGCGCCGTTCCTGCCGTGTCCCTGCTGCGTCGTCATTCCTTCACCAAGTCCCTCGCCAGCCAGAGCTCGCCTTCACCGCCAGTAGTAGCAGCAGCAACCAGCGCAGCCCCAAGCGCCTGGGGTTTCTCTTGCCCTCCAGCCGCCGTGCCCGCATGCTTCTGGCGAATCTCCGGTCAGCCAAGCTGCGCCCGTTCTTCCTCCTTTCTTCTCCCTATCTCTCCTCTCTGATCTCACTCGCTCTCTGTATTTCTTCGCAGGAGCCGAGCTGCCGTCGTCCTGTTCGACTCCCACCATCAGGAACCGGTTCCCCTCGTCAGATCCGGTGGATCCTCGCTGCCGTCCGCCGCCTGTAGGCCCCATCTCGCCGCACCTCCCTCCGTTCCTTGAGCCCGTGATGCCGAAGTCCATCACGCCCAGCCGCCGGCGCTTGAACCTGCTCCTTCCTCTGTTCTTCAGTAACGAGAGCAGCAGCAGTTCGCTTGTCTCGCGCGTTGACCGCGCCACGCCAGCGCCTGGGCCGCGTCCCGCGAGCCGACCCAGCAGCTGCATCTTGTCGGCCTGCTGCTACCTCTCCACAGTTCTGGGCTGAGGCCCATGGTGAGCAGCACCCCCAGCCCCTTCTCTGTGTTCAGCCCAGCAGTGCTCCAGATTCGGCCTGTTATGTTTTTTTCCTGTTCTGTGAATTTCCTATTTTCCAAGGAATTGGCAGAATTGCAGAAAACCCCTCCATATTCATGCATTTATATCTCTCAAACTGTGCATCGGTTTAAAATATTTTATATATGTAAAATGCTCAGAAAATTGTGTAGATTAATAATATGCCACTTTCATCCATGTTTAAAATGTTTAAATTGCTGTTTGCATTAATTTGCTTAAATGCCATGTTAAAATAATTTATTTAATAACTAAATAACCGTAGCTCCAATTTTAATAAACTTTATATGTAAATGGGGTGGAAAAATGCCTAGATTAACATGGTGCACTTTATTTTGCTATTTAACAACATTAAAATATGTTTAGGGCAGAACAGTACCGAATCTAAAATATGCACATGGGGATTTTCTGGAATTGTTATTTTGTGGTTCCGGCCTCATTTAAACTTGTCTAGATAGGTAGTTTTTCATATGCTTCACCCCTTGCCATGTTTAATAACATTTAATATTGTTGGGTACAAAACCGAGAGAGAACTAAATAATTGATGTGGTGTTTTGTCAATATGCAACTCGTTGCATATTGAGCTCCACTTAACATGTAGTATTGTTTGTTGCACTTTGCCATGCCATGCCTCATTAAACAGGACATGCATCATACTTGCTTGTGCATCATGCCATGCTTATGTGATGGTTGTTTACCATGTTGTTTGCTTCTTTCCGGGTTGCCTTCGGTTTCGTTTCGGAGTTGTGAGGATTCGTTCGACTACTTCCGTTCGTCTTCTTCATGGACTCGTTCTTCTTCCTAGCGGGATTTCAGGCAAGATGACCGCTACCCTGGATCTCACTACTATCATTGCTAGGCTAGTTGCTTCGTTCTATCGCTATGCTGCGTTACCTATCTGTTGCTCTTCAAGCCTCCCAAAATGCCATGAACCTCTAACCTTTGACACCCTTCCTAGCAAACCATTGTCTGGCTATGTTACCGCTTTGCTCAGCCCCTCTTATAGCATTGTTAGTTGCAGGTGAAGTTGAAGATTTCTCCATGGTGGACAGGATTTTGGTTTGGATATGACAATATCTCTTATATTATTAATGCATCTATATATTTGGTAAAGGGTGGAAGGCTCGGCTTTATGCCTGGTGTTTTGTTCCACTCTTCCGCCCTAGTTTCCATCATAACGGTGTTATGTTCCTGGATTTTGTGTTCCTTACGCGGTCGGGTGATTTATGAGACCCCCTTGACAGTTCGCTTTGAATAAAACTCCTCCAGCAAGGCCCAACCTTGGTTTTACCATTTGACTCACCACCACCTATATTTCCCTTGGGAGTAATTAACCCAAGGGTCATCCTTATTACAGCCCCCCCGGGCCAGTGCTTGTCTAAGTGTTGGTCCGAACTAGAGCCCTTTGCAGCGCCCCCTCAGGGAAACTTGAGGTCTGGTTTTAGTTGTACAGATTGCTCATCCGGTGTTGCCCTGAGAACGAGATATGTGCAGCTCCTATCGGGATTGTCATCGCATCGGGCGGTCTTGCTGGTCTTGTTTTACCATTGTCGAAATGTCTTGTAAACCGGGATTCCGAGTCTGATCGGGTCTTCCTGGGGGAAGGTCTATTCCTTCGTTGATCGCAAGAGCTTGTCATGGGCTAAGTTGGGACACCCCTGCAAGGTATAATATTTCGAAAGCCGTGCCTGCGGTTATAGGCAGATGGGAATTTGTTAATGTCCGGTTGTAGATAACTTGACACCAGATCCAAATTAAAACACATCAACCGCGTGTGTAGCCGTGATGGTCTCTTTTCGGCGGAGTCCGGGGAGTGAACACGGTTTCTGTGTTATGTTTGACGTAAGTAGGAGTTCAGAATCACTTCTTGATCATTGCTAGTTGACGACCGTTCCTTTTGCTCTCTTCTCGCTCTTATTTGCGTATGTTAGCCACCATATATGCTTAGCCGCTGCTGCAGCCTCACCACTTTACCCCTTCCTTTCCTATTAAGCTTTGCTAGTCTTGATACCCATGGTAATGGGATTGCTGAGTCCTCGTGGCTCACAGATTACTACAACAACAGTTGCAGGTACAGGTTTTGCGATGATCATGACGCGAGAGTGATGTTTGCTTGTCTTGGAGTTCTTCTTCTGCTTCTTCTTCGATCAGGGGATAGGTTCTAGGTCGGCAGCCTGGGCTAGCAGGGTGGATGTCGTTTGAGCTTCTGTTTGTGTTTCATCCATAGTCGGATGTTGATATTGTGTATGATATGTTGTTGTATTCGTGTGGCATTGTATGCCTTATGTATGTATCCCCATCTATTATGTAATGTTGATGTATGATATCCACCTTGCAAAAGCGTTTCAATATGCGGGTCTATCCTTGGTGGGACCTTCGAGTTCCTTTTGGATAGGGTCGCATATTGGGCATGGCAAGTTGGTATCAGAGCCTCGACCGAGCATAGGAGCCCCCTTGATTGTTGGCCATTGTTGAGTCTAGAAGAAAACTATTTTGAGTCTTAGGATTATATATATCAGAGAGTAGGATTCTTTTTACTCCTCAGCCCCTTCGTCGCTCTGGTGAGGTCTCCTGACGTAGATGTTTTGTCTTTCCTCTCCTCAAATTTCACTAAATTTTTTTAGGATCACGCGGGTATCTTGGAATCGTTCCGATGGTTTTGTGATGAGAACATTGTTCTTGGTGCCTCCTATCTATTATGTGGCATTGACCCGGGGAGTTGAGCTCCGAGGTGTTGTCGTCACAATTTTATCGTTGCAGTTCTGGAATACCTGAGTTTTGCCGACATCAAAAATCTCTTTTATGCAGTTGTTGGTGAGATAACCTCGACGTCACCCAGTACTGGGGAGTTCGGGAGTATTGCCATAGCTCGTATAATGGATGCTTTTCGAAGGTTGAGGTACACGATTTCCGAAGGTTTCTTGGTTATGTGTTGACGGATGGATACAGCTGGATGTAGGTATTGTTAGTTTGGGTGAGATATATTGCTTCCCCTGTATCCCCAACACCAGATTGCATAACCAGAAAGTTTCGGGAGTTTTATAGGTGGGAATTCAAGTAGCTCCTAGAATATCTTTCTGACAGATGCATGATATGGGATTGGGTAAATCTCTATCATATGTATTCGTTCCGGCTTATTCTGCAAGCCAATCCTTTGTTTTGTTTTATTTGTGGTATTCGAGTTGCTTCGAAGTCAAATGTTGAATCCATACCTTTCCTAAACGGTGTTCTATTATTGCTTTGTGAATACTAATCCTTTTTGATCATTGAGGTTGTCATGTTAATCCTTTTCCAACTGGTGTGCTTCTCTTCGAGATGATCCCATCATTCTCCCCATCCGCAAGATCAATTCTAAGTTTTCTCAACGGTGTTTGTTTCGTTCATCCCAAGTTGCCTTTGTTTTCCCGCCCTCCCACCCTTTTCTACAAGGACTCATATATTTTAATCAAGTATCCATTTATTCATGTGAAGTCTCTTCATTCTTTTCTTTCAATTTTCTTATCCGGTGATTTCCCATGAAGATGCTCAACAGTTTCAAGTTCATCATTCTTCATTGTTGTTTCTTCTCCGGTGGATCCAATTCAAGCTTTCGATATTCATCATATTCCTTTCCTCGTGTCAAATGCTTTCTCATGCCGGTGCAATCTATCTTTAAAATCATTTCCAATGGTGTTTTCTTTTGAGTGGGCCCTAACCCACAGGTCTTTTCCCAGGATCTTACCTAACTCTTCGAATTATCAGGAGAGATTCTCAAATTCATTTCCAAGTTTGACGTAAGAATGAATTTCATCAGTCAGATCTTTTCCAAGATCAATTTCAAATCATTTTTCATTGTTGGCTCAACCTCTTCGCTTGTCATTCTTCCGGAGTATCTCAGCAATTTTTGTGGTATTTCTCGTCGTCAGTTGAAGATTGAAGAAGAGTTTTTCCTCTAAATCTTGGCCATTCTCTTGAAGATTCGTGATTCTAACTTGATGCCATCCTCTCATAATTGTTTTCGATTGTGGGAATTCTTTTCACCCATCCAGAGCATTTCAGGAGTCTTTTCAGTTTGATTCTCCGGAGCCCATCATCTCAGAATTATTCATTCAAGCTTTCAGCTTTTGTTCTCCAAATCTTACCGGTGGATCATTCAAGTATTCTCTAATAAGCTCATGACCCCTTCGTTCTCATGTATCTAAATCCCTTCAAGTATCTTCATTCATTTTCCAATTCTTCCTGGTGAATTGTGCCTTTGCTAATCTCATTTTCAATTCTTACCGGTGATTCACCCCTTTACTTCGTTCGTTTTCAATTTTTATGGTGGTTCGTTCCAGATTTCTCTTCCTTCGTTATCGTATCAATTCATTCGTTCTTTCGTTCTTTTCAATCCTACCGGTGGCTCGTTGAAGACCTTCCCAAGTTTGCGCCATATCTATCTTAATCCTTTCTACGAGAATAAGTAGTATGCCAAATCCGTTGCTTGTCATCTATTTAAATTGGTGAAGGATACGCATAACGTAATTCTTATTATTGTTCCGAGTGATCTAGTTTCTTCTTTCCAGAGTTGTTCATCATGTCACATTTCTCGGTTCGAGATGCTTCATCTTTTTTTTCCAGAGTTCCAAGTTTTCCGCATTATCTCGTCGTGAAGCTCCTTCTAAATCATCACAAGGCTCACCTTGTTCTTTCAGCTTCTCTTTCTTTCTATCATTCTTTTATTATCGGAGTTCTTCATGGAGGCTCTACATGATGGTTCATCAAGGATTCCTTTCATTCTTCAATTATTCTTCAAGATTTCTCTCGAAGTTATGACCCGCTAAGTTATACTCTAAAATAAACATGGTGTTCAACACATGTTTTGTTTTGAGGCGTTCAAGTATTCTTCATCTTGCATTTCGAAGTGCAATTCGTTCTACCTTATCATTTGAGGTGGTGTTATGTCATTCTTGATAATTTTGAGTTCATGTTTCTTGATTCACATGTCCTCAAGAATGAGGTATTTTAAATCCATCAATCTCTTGTTTGGAATTATCTTGGGTTATATTTCACATAAAGCCTTCCCTAAGGAATGTTGCTATTGTGGTGCTTATCAATGATCCAAGTTTTCTCCTATCCTCTCGGTGAAAGCAGTTTTCATCTCTTCGTTGATCTCAAGCAAGCAATTGTTTTAGTTAGTGCCCGGTTGTCACCTCATCATGTTGAGATGTTTGCCATAAGCCCATAATAAGCTTGTGCTTTTTGTTGTTGATTTTCCAACAACTCCGTTCTATTCTTCTTTGCAAGTATGCTTTCCAAGTTCATTTCTGGCAGAAGATTTCATTTTCTTCTCCGTCCCTTTATCCCAACAATCTATCTTCTATTCTTTCTTCCGGAGGCATTGTGATGTTGCTCTCGTCGACTCATCATCTTGTTTTGTCAAGATCATGTTCTTCTCCTTGCTTCTCCATTTAGCCGGAGTGTCGTGTTTTCATTCGAGTTCTCTCATCTTATCTAGTTTGCCTCCTTCCACAACCGGAGAGCTGTCTGAAATCCTTCTCACCCATTATGCCATTCTTTCAATAGTTCCGGAGGCAGTGTGTTGTTGATTTCATAAAGTATCTTCCCATCTTCTCAAGTTCATGTTCTATTCCTTCCATGTTCAACCGGAGTGCTGCCCGAATTCTTCCTCTCTCATCTTGTTGTAACCGGAGTGGTATTGAACCCTATGTTGTCCATTAAACTCTTGATTCATGTCTTTGCAACCTTCAAGTTATCGTAATGTTCCTTGTTCCTCTTTTCTAACGGATTGTTTGCAATCTCGTTCATCTCTAATTGCTCAACCTCTCAAGGTTCGTGGTTTCACTCGTTCGTCAAAGAAGCAACTTAGTTTTACCTCTTATCTTCCTCTTCCTTTTCCCTCCGGTGCCATCCTAGATCTCGGGACGAGATCCTCTCATAGTGGTGGAGTGTTGTAACGCCCCGGATCCGATGCGCCAGGTGTCTGCCAGTTATTCGCCATCGTTGCCATGTCAGCTGCTTGCGTGTTGCATTTTACCATGTCATCATCTGCATTTCATCCGCATGCTTTTCAAAACTTGCATCCGTTCGGGTTCCGCCGGTTCTCTCCGTTGTCCGTTCCGAGTCCGGACACACTTGCACGCGCCCGCGGCACCTCCGAAATATTATTTTATAAGTGGCATAAAAATGTTCTTTTCCTGTTCTGTGAATTTCCTATTTTCCAAGGAATTGGCAGAATTGCAGAAAACCCCTCCATATTCACGCATTTATATCTCTCAAACTGTGCATCGGTTTAAAATATTTTATATATGTAAAATGCTCAGAAAATTGTGTATATTAATAATATGCCACTTTCATCCATGTTTAAAATGTTTAAATTGCTGTTTGCATTAATTTGCTTAAATGCCATGTTAAAATGATTTATTTAATAACTAAATAACCGTAGCTCCAATTTTAATAAACTTTATATGTAAATGGGGTGGAAAAATGCCTAGATTAACATGGTGCACTTTATTTTGCTGTTTAACAACATTAAAATATGGTTTAGGGCAGAACAGTACCGAATCTAAAATATGCACATGGGGATTTTCCGGAATTGTTGTTTTGTGGTTCCGGCCTCATTTAAACTTGTCTAGATAGGTAGTTTTTCATATGCTTCACCCCTTGCCATGTTTAATAACATTTAATATTGTTGGGTACAAAACCGAGAGAGAACTAAATAATTGATGTGGTGTTTTGTCAATATGCAACTCGTTGCATATTGAGCTCCACTTAACATGTAGTATTGTTTGTTGCACTTTGCCATGCCATGCCTCATTAAACCGGACATGCATCATACTTGCTTGTGCATCATGCCATGCTTATGTGATGGTTGTTTACCATGTTGTTTGCTTCTTTCCGGGTTGCCTTCGGTTTCGTTTCGGAGTTGTGAGGATTTGTTCGACTACTTCCGTTCGTCTTCTTCATGGACTCGTTCTTCTTCCTAGCGGGATTTCAGGCAAGATGACCGCTACCCTGGATCTCACTACTATCATTGCTAGGCTAGTTGCTTCGTTCTATCGCTATGCTGCGTTACCTATCTGTTGCTCTTCAAGCCTCCCAAAATGCCATGAATCTCTAACCTTTGACACCCTTCCTAGCAAACCATTGTTTGGCTATGTTACCGCTTTGCTCAGCCCCTCTTATAGCATTGTTAGTTGCAGGTGAAGTTGAAGATTTCTCCATGGTGGACAGGATTTTGGTTGGGATATCACAATATCTCTTATATTATTAATGCATCTATATATTTGGTAAAGGGTGGAAGCCTCGGCCTTATGCCTGGTGTTTTGTTCCACTCTTGCCGCCCTAGTTTCCGTCATACCGGTGTTATGTTCCCGGATTTTGCGTTCCTTACGCGGTCGGGTGATTTATGGGACCCCCTTGACAGTTTGCTTTGAATAAAACTCCTCCAGCAAGGCCCAACCTTGGTTTTACCATTTGACTCACCACCACCTATATTTCCCTTGGGAGTAATTAACCCAAGGGTCATCTTTATTACAGCCCCCCGGGCCAGTGCTTGTCTAAGTGTTGGTCCGAACTAGAGCCCTTTGCGGTGCCCCCTCAGGGAAACTTGAGGTCTGGTTTTAGTTGTACGGATTGCTCATCCGGTGTTGCCCTGAGAACGAGGTATGTGCAGCTCCTGTCGGGATTGTCGGCGCATCGGGCGGTCTTGCTGGTCTTGTTTTACCATTGTTGAAATGTCTTGTAAACCGGGATTCCGAGTCTGATCGGGTCTTCCTTGGAGAAGGTCTATTCCTTCGTTGATCGCGAGAGCTTGTCATGGGCTAAGTTGGGACACCCCTGCAGGGTATAATCTTTCGAAAGCCGTGCCTGCGGTTATAGGCAGATGAGAATTTGTTAATGTCCGGTTGTAGATAACTTGACACCAGATCCGAATTAAAACACATCAACCACGTGTGTAGCCGTGATGGTCTCTTTTCGACGGTGTCCAGGAAGTGAACACGGTTTCTGTGTTATGTTTGACGTAAGTAGGAGTTCAGGATCACTTCTTGATCATTGCTAGTTAACGACCGTTCCTTTTGCTCTCTTCTTGCTCTTATTTGTGTATGTTAGCCACCATATATGCTTAGCCGCTGCTGTAGCCTCACCACTTTACCCCTTCCTTTCCTATTAAGCTTTGCTAGTCTTGATACCCATGGTAATGGGATTGCCGAGTCCTCGTGGCTCATAGATTACTACAACAACAGTTGCAGGTACAGGTTTTGCGATGATCATGACGCGAGAGCGATGTTTGCTTGTCTTGGAGTTCTTCTTCTGCTTCTTCTTCGATCAGGGGATAGGTTCCAGGTCGGCAGCCTGGGCTAGCAGGGTGGATGTCATTTGAGCTTCTGTTTGTGTTTCATCCGTAGTCGGATGTTGATATTGTGTATGATATGTTGTTGTATTCGTGTGGCATTGTATGCCTTATGTATGTATCCCCATCTATTATGTAATGTTGATCTAATGATATCCACCTTGCAAAAGCGTTTCAATATGCGGGTCTATCCTTGGTGGGACCTTCGAGTTCCTTTTGGATAGGGTCGCATATTGGGCGTGACACCCTATCTCGTGGGCCCCTTGGATCTCCACCGACCTCAACTCTAACTCCACATATTCCGTCTCGGGGAGAAAAAAAATTAGAGAGAAAGTTTCATCGTGTTTTACGACATGGAGCCGCCGCCAAGCCCTAATCTCTCTTGGGAGGGCTGATCTGGGGTTCGTTCGGGGCTCCGGAGAGGGGGATTCATCGTCGTCGTCATCATCAACCATCCTCCATCACCAATTTCATGACGCTCACCGCCGTGCGTGAGTAATTCCATCGTAGGCTTGTTGGACGGTGATGGGTTGGATGATATTTACCATGTAATCAAGTTAGTTTTGTTAGGGTTTGATCCCTAGTATCCACTATGTTCTGAGATTGATGTTGCTATGACTTTGCTATGCTTAATGCTTGTCACTAGGGCCCGAGTGCCATGATTTCAGATCTGAACCTATTATATTTTCATGAATACGTGTGTGTTCTTGATCCTATCTTGCAAGTCTATAGTCACCTATTATGTGTTATGATCCGACAACCCCGAAGTGACAATAATCGGGATACTTCTCGGTGATGACCATAGTTTGAGGAGTTCATGTATTCACTATGTGCTAATGCTTTGGTCCGATTCTCTATTAAAAGTAGGCCTTAATATCCCTTAGTTTCCACTAGGACCCCACTGCCACGGGAGGGTAGGACAAAAGATGTCATGCAAGTTCTTTTCCATAAGCACGTATGACTATTCACGGAATACATGCCTACATTACATTGATGAATTGGAGCTAGTTCTGTGTCACCCTATGTTATAGCTATTACATGAGGAATCGCATCAGGCATAATTATCCATCACTGATCCATTGCCTACGAGCTTTTCACATACTGTTCTTCGCTTATTTACTTTTCCATTGCTACTGTTACAATTACTACAAAAACCCAAAAACTATTATCTTTACTTTTGCCACTGTTACCTTTATTGTCAAACTACTTTGCTACTAAATACTTTGCTGCAGATACTAAGTTATCCAGGTGTGGTTGAATTGACAACTCAACTGCTAATACTCAAGAATATTCTTTGGCTCCCCTTGTGTCGAATCAATAAATTTGGGTTGAATACTTTACCATCGAAAGCTGTTGCGACCCCCTACACTTGTGGGTTATCACACACCCATTTAGCTTATTTTTTGAGCTTTCATACACTTATAGCTCTAGTGCATCCGTTGTGTGGCAATCCCTACTGAAAGGATCGAGAAGAGGTGTCTAGAGGGCGGGTGATTAGACACTAAGTGCCCAAAGTTGTAGTTTTTAAATTCTTTAAGTTTAAGTGGAGTTTTGGCACAAGTTTAACAATCACAATACATATCAAGCAAGCATGCAAAGATTATATGAGCAGCGGAAAGTAAAGCATGCAACTTGCAAGTATGTAAAGGGAAGGGATTGGAGGATTCAAACGCAATTCGAGACACGGATGTTTTTGTTGTGGTTCCGATAGGTGGTGCTTGAAGGAAATATGCCCTAGAGGCAATAATAAAGTTATTATTTATTTCCTCATATCATGATAAATGTTTATTATTCATGCTAGAATTGTATTAACCAGAAACATGATACATGTGTGAATACATAGACAAAAATATAGTCACTAGTATGCCTCTACTTGACTAGCTCATTAATCAAAGATGGTTATGTTTCCTAACCATAGACATGTGTTGTCATTTGATTAATGGGATCACATCATTAGAAGAATGATGTGATTGACATGACCCATTCCGTTAGCCTAGCACTTGATCGTTTAGTATATTGCTATTGCTTTCTTCATGACTTATACATGTTCCTGTAACTATGAGAAATATGCAACTCCCGTTTACCGGAGGAACACTTTGGGTACTACCAAATGTCACAACGTAACTGGGTGATTATAAAGGAGTACTACAGGTGTCTCCGAAGGTACATGTTGAGTTGGCGTATTTCGAGATTAGGTTTTGTCACTCCGATTGTCGGAGAGGTATCTCTGGGCCCTCTCGGTAATGCACATCTTTATAAGCCTTGCAAGCAATGTGACCAAATGAGTTGGTTACGGAATGATGCATTACGGAATGAGTAAAGAGACTTGCCGGTAACGAGATTGAACTAGGTATTGGATACCGACGATCAAATCTCGGGCAAGTAACATACCGATGACAAAGGGAACAACTTATGTTGTTATGCGGTTTGACCGATAAAGATCTTCGTAGAATATGTAGGAACCAATATGGGCATCCAGGTTCCGCTATTGGTTATTGACCGAGAATAGTTCTAGGTCATGTATACATAGTTCTCGAACCCGTAGGGTCTGCACGCTTAACGTTACGATGACAATTTTATTATGAGTTTATAAGTTTTGATGTACCGAAGTTTGTTCGGAGTCCCGGATGTGATCACGGACGTAACGAGGAGCCTCGAAATGGTCGAGACATAAAGATCGATATATTGGAAGCCTATATTTGGACATCGGAATCGTTCCGGGTGAAATCGGCATTTTACCGGAGCACCGGGAGGTTACCGGAACCCCCCGGGGGGTTATTGGGCCTACATGGGCCTCGAGGGAGAAGAGGGAAGGAGGCAGGATGGGGCCGCGCGCCCCTCCCCTTCCTAGTCCGAATAGGACAAGGGAAGGGGGGCGGCGCCCCCCCTTTCCTTCCCCTCTTCCTCCTCTTTCCCTCCTTCTCCTATTCCAACTAGGAAAGAAGGGAGTCCTACTCCCGGTGGGAGTAGGACTCCCCCCTTGGAGCGCCCTCCTTGGCCGGCCGCCTCCTCCCCCCTGGCTCCCTTATATACGAGGGCGGGGGGCACCCCATAGACACAAGTTGATCAACGGATCGTTCCTTAGCCGTGTGCGGTGCCCCCCTCCACCATATTCCACCTCGGTCATATCGTCGCGGAGTTTAGGCGAAGCCCTGCGCCGGTAGAGCATCATCATCGTCACCACGCCGTCGTGCTGACGGAACTCATCCCCGAAGCTTTGCTGGATCGGAGCCCGGGGATCGTCATCGAGCTGAACGTGTGCTGGACTTGGAGGTGCCGTACGTTCGGTACTTGGATCGGTCGGATCGTGAAGACGTACGACTACATCAACCGTGTTGTCATAACGCTTCCGCTTACGGTCTACGAGGGTACGTGGACAATACTCTCCCCTCTCGTTGCTATGCCATCACCATGATCTTGCGTGTGCGTAGGAATTTTTTTTGAAATTACTACGTTCCCCAACAGTGGCATCCGATCCTAGGTTTTATGCATTGATGTTATATGCACGAGTAGAACACAAGTGAGTTGTGGGCGATACAAGTCATACTGCTTACCAGCATGTCATACTTTGGTTCGGCGGTATTGTGAGATGAAGCGGCCCGGACCGACATTACGCGTACGCTTACGCGAGACTGGTTTCACCGTTGCGAGCACTCATGCTTAAAGGTGGCTGGCGGGTGTCTGTCTCTCTCACTTTAGCTGAATCGAGTGTGGCTACGCCCGGTCCTTGCGAAGGTTAAAACAAGACCAACTTGACAAACTATCGTTGTGGTTTTTATGCGTAGGTAAGAACGGTTCTTGGTAAAGCCCGTAGCAGCCACGTAAAATTTGCAACAACAAAGTAGAGGACGTCTAACTTGTTTTTGCAGGGCATGTTGTGATGTGATATGGTCAAGACGTGATGCTATATTTTATTGTATGAGATGATCATGTTTTGTAACCGAAGTTATCAGCAACTGGCAGGAGCCATATGGTTGTCGCTTTATTGTATGAAATGCAAACGCCCTGTAATTGCTTTACTTTATCTCTAAGCGGTAGCAATAGTCGTAGAAGCAATAGATGGCGTAACGACAACGGTGCTACGATGGAGATCAAGGTGTCGCGCCGGTGACGATGGTGATCACGATGGTGCTTCGAAGATGGAGATCACAATCACAAGATGATGATGGCCATATCATATCACTTATATTGATTGCATGTGATGTTTATCCTTTATGCATCTTATCTTGCTGTGATTGACGGTAGCATTTTAAGATGATCTCTCACTAATAATCAAGAAGTGTTCTCCCTGAGTATGCACCGCTGCGAAAGTTCTTCGTGCTGAGACACCACGTGATGATCGGGTGTGATAGGCTCTACGTTCAAATACAACGGGTGCAAAACAGTTGCACACACGGAATACTCAGGTCATACTTGACGAGCCTAGCATATACAGATATGGCCTCGGAACACGGAGACCGAAAGGTCGAACGTGAATCATATAGTAGATATGATCAACAGAGTGATGTTCACCATTGAAACTACTCCATCTCACGTGATGATCGGACATGGTTTAGTTGATTTGGATCACGTGATCACTTAGATGACTAGAGAGATGTCTGTCTAAGTGGGAGTTCTTAAGTAATATGATTAATTGAACTTAAATTTATCATGAACTTAGTACCTGATAGTATTTTGCTTGTCTATGTTTGTTTGTAGATAGATGGCTCGTGCTGTTGTTCCGTTGAATTTTAATGCGTTCCTTGAGAAAGCAAAGTTGAAAGATGATGGTAGCAATTACACGGACTGGGTCCGTAACCTGAGGATTATCCTCATTGCTGCATAGAAAAGTTACGTCCTGGAAGCACCGCTGGGTGCCAGGCCTGCTGCTGATGCAACTGACGATGTTAAGAACGTCTGGCAGAGCAAAGCTGATGACTACTCGATAGTTCAGTGTGCCATGCTTTACGGCTTAGAACCGGGTCTTCAACGACGTTTTGAACGTCATGGAGCATATGAGATGTTCCAGGAGTTGAAGTTAATATTTCAAGCAAATGCCCGGATTGAGAGATATGAAGTCTCCAATAAGTTCTATAGCTGCAAGATGGAGGAGAATAGTTCTGTCAGTGAACACATACTCAAAATGTTTGGGTATAATAATCACTTGATTCAACTGGGAGATAATCTTCCTGATGATAGTGTCATTGACAGAATTCTTCAATCACTGCCACCAAGCTACAAGAGCTTCGTGATGAACTATAATATGCAAGGGATGAACAAGACTATTCCCGAGCTCTTCGCGATGCTAAAAGCCGCGGAGGTAGAAATCAAGAAGGAGCATCAAGTGTTGATGGTTAACAAGACCACCAGTTTCAAGAAAAAGGGCAAAGGGAAGAAGAAGGGGAACTTCAAAAAGAACAGCAAGCAAGTTGCTGCTCAAGAGAAGAAACCCAAGTCTGGACCTAAGCCTGAAACTGAGTGCTTCTACTGCAAGCAGACTGGACACTGGAAGCGGAACTGCCCCAAGTATTTGGCGGATAAGAAGGATGGCAAAGTGAACAAAGGTATATGTGATATACATGTTATTGATGTGTACCTTACTAATGCTCGCAGTAGCACCTGGGTATTTGATACTGGTTCTGTTGCTAATATTTGCAACTCGAAACAGGGACTACGAATTAAGCGAAGATTGGCTAAGGACGAGGTGACGATGCGCGTGGGAAATGGTTCCAAAGTCGATGTGATCGCGGTCGGCACGCTACCTCTACATCTACCATCGGGATTAGTTTTAGACCTAAATAATTGTTATTTGGTGCCAGCGTTGAGCATGAACATTATATCTGGATCTTGTTTGATGCGAGACGGTTATTCATTTAAATCAGAGAATAATGGTTGTTCTATTTATATGAGTAATATCTTTTATGGTCATGCACCCTTGAAAAGTGGTCTATTTTTATTGAATCTCGATAGTAGTGATACACATATTCATAGTGTTGAAACCAAAAGATGCAGAGTTGATAACGATAGTGCAACTTATTTGTGGCACTGCCGTTTAGGTCATATCGGTGTAAAGCGCATGAAGAAACTCCATACTGATGGGCTTTTGGAATCACTTGATTATGAATCACTTGGTACTTGCGAACCGTGCCTCATGGGCAAGATGACTAAAACGCCGTTCTCCGGAACTATGGAGCGAGCAACTGATTTGTTGGAAATCATACATACTGATGTTTGTGGTCCAATGAATGTTGAGGCTCGCGGCGGGTATCATTATTTTCTCACCTTCACAGATGATTTGAGCAGATATGGGTATATCTACTTGATGAAACACAAGTCTGAAACATTTGAAAAGTTCAAAGAATTTCAGAGTGAAGTGGAAAATCATCGTAACAAGAAAATAAAATTTCTACGATCTGATCGTGGAGGAGAATATTTGAGTTACGAGTTTGGTCTACACTTGAAACAATGTGGAATAGTTTCGCAACTCACGCCACCCGGAACACCACAACGAAATGGTGTGTCCGAACATCGTAATCGTACTTTACTAGATATGGTGCGATCTATGATGTCTCTTACTGATTTACCGCTATCGTTTTGGGGTTATGCTTTAGAGACGGCCGCATTCACCTTAAATAGGGCACCATCAAAATCCATTGAGACGACGCCTTATGAACTGTGGTTTGGCAAGAAACCAAAGTTGTCGTTTCTTAAAGTTTGGGGCTGCAATGCTTATGTGAAGAAACTTCAACCAGATAAGCTCGAACCCAAATCGGAGAAATGTGTCTTCATAGGATACCCAAAAAGAGACTATTGGGTACACCTTCTATCACAGATCTGAGGGCAAGATTTTCGTTGCTAAAATCGAATCCTTTCTAGAGAAGGAGTTTCTCTCGAAAGAAGTGAGTGGGAGGAAAGTAGAACTTGATGAGATAACTGTATCTACTCCCTTATTGGAAAGTAGTTCATCACAAGAACCGGTTCCTGTGACAACTACACCAATTAGTGAGGAAGCTAATGATATTGATCATGAAACTTCAGATCAAGTTTCTACTGAACCTCGTAGGTCTACCAGAGTAAGATCCGCACCAGAGTGGTACGGTAATCCAATTCTGGAAGTCATGTTGCTTGACCATGATGAACCTACGAACTATGAGGAAGCGATGATGAGCCCAGATTCCGCAAAATGGCTAGAGGCCATGAAATCTGAGATGGGATCCATGTATGAAAACAAAGTATGGACTTTGGTTGACTTGCCCGATGATCGGCAAGCAATTGAGAATAAATGGATCTTTAAGAAGAAGACTGACGCTGATGGTAATGTAACTGTCTATAAAGCTCGACTTGTTGCAAAAGGTTTTTGACAAGTTCAAGGAGTTGACTACGATGAGACTTTCTCACCCGTAGCGATGCTTAAGTCTGTCGAATCATGTTAGCTATTGCTGCATTTCATAATTATGAAATTTGGCAAATGGATGTCAAAACTGCATTCTTGAATGGATTTCTGGAAGAAGAGTTGTATATGATGCAGCCAGAAGGTTTTGTAGATCCAAAAGGTGCTAACAAAGTGTGCAAGCTCCAGCGTTCCATTTATGGACTGGTGCAAGCATCTCGGAGTTGGAATAAACGCTTTGATAGTGTGATCAAAGCATATGGTTTTATACAGACTTTTGGAGAAGCCTGTATTTACAAGAAAGTGAGTGGGAGCTCTGTAGCATTTCTGATATTATATGTAGATGACATATTATTAATTGGAAATGATATAGAATTTCTGGATAGCATAAAGGGATACTTGAATAAAAGTTTTTCAATGAAAGACCTCGGTGAAGCTGCTTACATATTGGGCATCAAGATCTATAGAGATAGATCAAGACGCTTAATAGGACTTTCACAAAGCACATACCTTGATAAAATTTTGAAAAAGTTCAAAATGGATCAGGCAAAGAAAGGGTTCTTGCCCGTACTACAAGGTGTGAAGTTGAGTCAAACTCAACGCCCGACCACAGCAGAAGATAGAGAGAAAATGAAAGATGTTCCCTATGCTTCAGCCATAGGCTCTATCATGTATGCAATGCTGTGTACCAGACCTGACGTATGCTTAGAAATAAGCTTGGCAGGAAGGTACCAAAGTAATCCAGGAGTGGATCACTGGACAGCGGTCAAGAACATCCTGAAATACCTGAAAAGGACTAAGGATATGTTTCTCGTATATGGAGGTGACAAAGAGCTAGTCGTAAATGGTTACGTCGATGCAAGCTTTGACACTGATCCGGACGATTCTAAATCGCAAACCGGATACGTGTTTTTATTAAACGGTGGAGCTGTAAGTTGGTGCAGTTCTAAACAAAGCGTCGTGGCGGGATCTACATGTGAAGCGGAGTACATAGCTGCTTCGGAAGCAACAAATGAAGGAGTCTGGATGAAGGAGTTCATTTCCGATCTAGGTGTCATACCTAGTGCATCGGGACCAATGAAAATCTTCTGTGACAATACTGGTGCAATTGCCTTGGCAAAGGAATCCAGATTTCACAAGAGGACCAAGCACATCAAGAGACGCTTCAATTCCATTCGGGACCAAGTCCAAGTGGGAGACATAGAGATTTGCAAGATACATACGGATCTGAATGTTGCAGACCCGTTGACTAAGCCACTCTCACGAGCAAAACATGATCAGCACCAAGACTCCATGGGTGTTAGAATCATTACTATGTAATCTAGATTATTGACTCTAGTGCAAGTGGGAGACTGAAGGAAATATGCCCTAGAGGCAATAATAAAGTTATTATTTATTTCCTCATATCATGATAAATGTTTATTATTCATGCTAGAATTGTATTAACCGGAAACATGATACATGTGTGAATACATAGACAAACATATAGTCACTAGTATGCCTCTACTTGACTAGCTCATTAATCAAAGATGGTTATGTTTCCTAACCATAGACATGTGTTGTCATTTGATTAATGGGATCACATCATTAGAAGAATGATGTGATTGACATGACCCATTCCGTTAGCCTAGCACTTGATCGTTTAGTATATTGCTATTGCTTTCTTCATGACTTATACATGTTCCTATAACTATGAGAAATATGCAACTCCCGTTTACCGGAGGAACACTTTGGGTACTACCAAACGTCACAACGTAACTGGGTGATTATAAAGGAGTACTACAGGTGTCTCCGAAGGTACATGTTGAGTTGGCGTATTTCGAGATTAGGTTTTGTCACTCCGATTGTCGGAGAGGTATCTCTGGGCCCTCTCGGTAATGCACATCTTTATAAGCCTTGCAAGCAATGTGACCAAATGAGTTGGTTACGGAATGATGCATTACGGAACGAGTAAAGAGACTTGCCGGTAACGAGATTGAACTAGGTATTGGATACCGACGATCAAATCTCGGGCAAGTAGCATACCGATGACAAAGGGAACAACGTATGTTGTTATGCGGTTTGACCGATAAAGATCTTCGTAGAATATGTAGGAACCAATATGGGCATCCAGGTTCCGCTATTGGTTATTGACCGAGAATAGTTCTAGGTCATGTCTACATAGTTCTCGAACCCGTAGGGTCTGCACGCTTAACGTTACGATGACAATTTTATTATGAGTTTATAAGTTTTGATGTACCGAAGTTTGTTCGGAGTCCCGGATATGATCACGGACGTAACAAGGAGTCTCGAAATGGTCGAGACATAAAGATCGATATATTGGAAGCCTATATTTGGACATCGGAATCGTTCCGGGTGAAATCGGCATTTTACCGGAGCACCGAGAGGTTACCGGAACCCCCCGGGGGGTTATTGGGCCTACATGGGCCTCGAGGGAGAAGAGGGAAGGAGGCAGGAGGGGGCCGCGCGCCCCTCCCCTTCCTAGTCCGAATAGGACAAGGGAAGGGGGGCGGCGCCCCCTTTCCTTCCCCTCTTCCTCCTCTTTCCCCCCTTGTCCTATTCAAACTAGGAAAGAAGGGAGTCCTACTCCCAGTGGGAGTAGGACTCCCCCCTTGGCGCGCCCTCCTTGGACGGCTGCCTCCTCCCCCTGGCTCCTTTATATACGGGGGCAGGGGGCACCCCATAGACACAGGTTGATCTACGATCGTTCCTTAGCCGTGTGCGGTGCCCCCCTCCACCATATTCCACCTCGGTCATATCGTCACGGAGTTTAGGCGAAGCCCTGCGCCGGTAGAGCATCATCATCGTCAGCACGCCGTCGTGCTGCCGGAACTCATCCCCGAAGCTTTGCTGGATCAGAGCCCGGGGATCGTCATCGAGCTGAACGTGTGCTGAACTCGGAGGTGCCGTACGTTCGGTACTTGGATCGGTCGGATCGTGAAGACGTACGACTACATCAACCGCGTTATCATAACGCTTTCGCTTACGATCTACGAGGGTACGTGGACAATACTCTCCCCTCTCATTGCTATGCCATCACCATGCTCTTGCGTGTGCGTAGGAATTTTTTTGAAATTACTACGTTCCCCAACAGTGCTATCGTACATCCACGTTGATGGAGACTTCAACCCACGAAGGGTAACGGCTGCGCGAGTCCACGGGGGGCTCCACCCAAAAAGGGTCCACGAAGAAGCAACCTTGTCTATCCCACCATGGCGTCACCCACGAAGGACTTGCCTCACTAGCGGTAGATCTTCTCGAAGTAGGCAATCTCCTTGCCCTTACAAACTCCTTGGTTCAACTCCACAATCTGGTCGGAGGCTCCCAAGTGACACCTAGCCAATCTAGGAGACACCACTCTCCAAGAAGTAACAAATGGTGCGTTGATGATGAACTCCTTTCTCTTGTGCTTCAAATGATAGTGTCCCAACACTCAACTCTCTCTCACAGGATTTGGATTTTGTGGAAAGAAGATTTGAGTGGAAAGCAACTTGGGAAAGGCTAGAGATCAAGATTCATATGGTAGGAATGGAATATCTTGGCCTCAACACAAGTGTAGGTGGTTCTCTCTCAAAAATGGTAAGTTGGAAGTGTAGGTTTGTTCTAATGGCTCTCTCCAAGAATGAAGAGGAGGTGGAGGGGTATATATAGCCTCCACACAAAATCTAACCGTTACACACAATTTACCAATCTTGGTGGGACCGAATCAGAAAACTCGGTTAGATCGATTTAGTAAACAATGTGACCGTTAGGATTTTCGGTGGGACCGACATGCAACTCGGTAGGACAGATATGGTTAGGGTTAGGGCATAACATAATCTTGGTGAGACCGATTACGCAAACTCGGTGAGACTGATTTTGGTAATAAGCTAACCAGAGAGTTGGTCAGGCAAACTCGGTAGGACCGATTACACAAACTCGGTGGGACCGATTTTGGTAATAAGTTAACCAGAGATTTTGCATTGTAATCTCGGTAGTACCGATTGCTCAAACTCGGTTAGACCGATTTTGGTAATGGGCATACACAGAGAGATTACAATCCCATCTCGGTGAGACCAAGATCCCTATCGGTGAGACCGATTTGCCTAGGGTTTGTGGCAGTGGCTAAGACATCTGAACTCGGTGGCGCCGGATAGAAAGAATTGGTGGGGCTGAGTTTGACTTTAGGTTTAGGTCATATGTGGATGTGGGAAAGTAGTTGAGGGTTTTGGAGCATATCACTAAGCACCATGAAGCAAGAAACTCATTAAGCAACACCTCATCCCCTCTTGATAGTATTGGCTTTTCCTATAGACTCAATGTGATCTTGGATCACTAAAATAGAAAATGTAGAGTCTAGATCTTTAAGCTTGAGCCAATCCTTTGTCCTTAGCATCTTGAAGGGGTTCCACATCCTTTAGTCCATGCCACTTCAATTTTGAACTTATCTGAAACATACTAGGTAAAAGTGTTAGTCCAACATGAGATATGTTGACATCAATTACCAAAACCACCCAGGGAGCACTTGTGCTTTCAATCCCGCCCTTTTTGGTAATTGACAACAACATACATCAAAGTTTTAGATAGAGATATAGAGAATAGCAAGTAAAGCTTTGGAAAGACATGTAACATGCATAGGCTCCCCCTACATGCATGCAATCATGTGAATATGGAATATAGAAGCATGTGAGAGCATAACCATGATAGAGTAGGCAATGTGTTACATGTATCTTGGCTATATGCATCAGAGCCAAAAGGTGTGAATATGGGAAATGTACCTTCATGCTCACGAGTCCTTCTTGTAAACAGTATGTACATCAGCAAGAATTCCTCATACACATGATTGTGATGCATATACTTACCTTGTGGTCTTGAGTTGGCTCAGGATGTGATGAACCTGTGAAAATAAGGTTAGACAACACAGATACACCTACTAGCCAGAGCAAACAAAAGCAACCACAAGAGTACCAAGACTGGGATGACATGTAGAGAATGAGTATTGAGTACCACATTGGATATCGACATGTCCCCAAAGGTAAAGATGTGCAATGAATTTAAAGATTCTTTCCCTTAGAAGTCTTGCTCCCCCTGAATCTAGCATGGGATATTGGGAGAAGATAGAGAACAGAAAATCAGAGCTCAAAGAAACAAATGAACAGAGCT
This sequence comes from Triticum aestivum, assembly GCF_018294505.1. NCBI lineage: Eukaryota > Viridiplantae > Streptophyta > Magnoliopsida > Poales > Poaceae > Triticum > Triticum aestivum. Next base: position 614,562,704 of record NC_057804.1, on the reverse strand, counting down.
AATGCAAATGAGCACATATGAACATGTCTTTCCCCTTTAGAAGACATGTAACATCTTTCCTCTTGAACACCAAGCATCTGGGATCCTTGAAGATTACTCTCCCCTTGAGTATTCTCTCCCCCTAGAGATATGATAAAGTATTGATGTCATCTCTCTCTATAGATAAAGTTTTGATGTGATCTCTCTCTCCCCCTTTGACATCAATTTCCAAGAAGGGTCTTCTAGATTTGTTGTCACATGGGTTTGGTCCTTGAGTCACAGATCAAAGCAGCAACAAAATTGTGAAGCTAGCAGAGGACAAGATTCATTAAGTGGAGCTGGATCAAAGGTAATACAAGAATAAATGGCAAAATGTTTTTCCTGTAGTGAAATCGGTAGTACCGAGTTGTATTCTTCGGTAGCACCGAAATGTTTCGACGGGACCGAAAATGTCAAACCGGTGGAACTGATTTCATCACAGAGAAAACACTTGTCACTTCAGCTCACTAGACAAGTAAGATCTTACAAGGATTTGCAAGGAATTATGTGAATGATTTGCAATGAATTGGATGCAGGGAATGCAGAATAGAAGAGAAAATAAAAGAAATCTAGATGAAGTTTTTTTTAAAGGGGAAACAAATATGCATGAGACAAATGCAAGAGCACAGAAAAGAACACAAGAGAACTTCATCTAGAGTTGGTCGGCGACAAAGTCACCTATGTTAGAGTACATTGACTTAGGAGTCAAGTGAGATCACTTGATCATAGGTCATACTCATTGTTTAAGCTCAAAATGGGGTTACCATTTTTTGTTTAAGCTTCTTGATGTATTCACATCTTGTCGAGTTGCTTTAACTCATGTCCTGGAGTAAAGCTTCTCTAAGATGGAATGGCATACCTTGGGTGGTGGTGTTGATCATGATCATGTAGTTGAACTTGTGTGGGTTGCCCAAGGTTGATGTGGCTCATCAAGAGTTGTGAGCACCACTTGGAATTTAAGTTCATCTTCCTACATGGGTTGGTTTTTGCAAGGAAGAGCACTTGTGTATCCAAAATAACAATCATGAATTTCCACATAGAATTTGTCAAAGGATATGTTTGAGTGGTTCCATGCTTCCTTGTCTTCAACCACCGTTGTGTAGAGACTTGGTGATGTAGAGATTGCTCAAGATGTGAGTGAGTTGCAATCTCATAGACTTAGATTCATCCAAGTACCTACAAGGGTTAGATAACATGCAATGTACAAATATATCCAAGACATAAGATAGTCATCATAAGAGAGATGTCAAGGATTAGTCATAGGCTTATGCCTTACATGTATCAAATGGAGTTCCTACTCCAAGTTTGAAGCATCAATGATGTTCAATTCTCCTCTTAACCTGCAAAACACTTTCTCATCAAGTGGTTTAATGAATATGTCCGCTAATTGTTTTTCGGTGCGAACATGCTTAAGATTAATGTCCCCTTTGGCAACATGATCTCGAATGAAATGATGACGAACTTCAATATGCTTAGTTCGAGAATGTTGCATGGGATTATGAGCAATCTTGATAGCACTTTCATTGTCACAAAGTAATGGAACATGTTTCACATATATCCCATAGTCTTTAAGAGTTTGGGTCATCCAAAGTAATTGAGCACAACATGAACCAGGGGCAATGTATTCGCTTCGGATAAGGATACCGGGTTTTGTTTCTTGGAAGACCAAGACACAAGAGATCTACCAAGAAATTGACAAGTACCCGAAGTGGACTTTCTATCAACCTTGTCTCCGGCATAATCCGATTCGTAGTAGCCAACAAGATTGAAAGAGGCCCTCTTAGGATACCAAATGCCAAAATTTGGTGTATGAATTAAGTATCTCACTATCCTTTTCACGGCCTTAAGATGACATTCTTTAGGTGCAGCTTGATATCGTGCACACATGCACACACTTAGCATAATATCGGGACGTGAAGCACATAGGTATAACAATGAACCAATCATAGAGCGATAAACCTTTTGATCAACTGGTTCACCATCTTTGGTTAAATCGAGATGTCCACTAGTAGGCATGGGTGTAGACATACCTTTACATTCTTGCATATTGAACTTCTTGAATAAGTCCTTAGTGTACTTCATTTGAGAGACAAAAGTACCTTCCTTTGTTTGCTTAATTTGCAACCCAAGGAAGAATTTGAGTTCACTCATCATTGACATCTCAAACTTCTCCGACATTAGCTTTCCAAACTTCTCACTAAAATGAGGGTTAGTTGATCCAAATATAATATCATCAACATAAATTTGGCATACAAATAATTCTCCATTGACCCTCTTAGTAAAAAGTGTAGAATCAATTTTTCCAATTTCAAAGCATTTTTCAATAAGGAACTTGGTTAAGCATTTGTACCAAGCTCTAGGAGCTTGTTTAAGACCATAAAGAGCTTTGTGAAGTTTGTAAACATGATCAGGTTTCTTAGGATTAACAAAGTCGGGAGGTTGCTTAACATATACTTCCTCCTCTATCTCACAATTTAGAAAAGCACTTTTAATGTCCATTTGGTATAAGGTGATATCATGGTGATTAGCATAGGCAAGTAAGATGCGAATGGACTCAAGTCCAGCAACAGGAGCATAAGTCTCACCATAGTCCATACCTTCGACTTGTGTGTAGCCTTGGGCGACGAGACATGCTTTGTTGTGAACTACTTGTCCATCTTCATGTTGCTTGTTGCAAAACACCCATTTGGTACCTATGATGTTGTGGTTGTTGTCGGGCTTCTCAACCAATGTCCAAACTTGATTTCTCTCAAAGTTGTGTAGATCTTCATGCATGGCATTTATCCAATCCGGATCTTCCAATGCTTCTTCAACCTTCATAGGTTCAATGCTAGAGATGAATGAATAGTGTTCACAAAAGTTAGCTAAACGAGTTTTAGAGCGAGTGATTCTCCCGGTTTGGATATCTTTGTATATTTGCTCGACGGGATGGTCTTTAGCAATTCTTGCTCGAACTCGTGAAAGCTTTTTCTTGGGTATTGATTGAACATCTTCTTCATCTTGTTCTTCTTATTGGCCTTATTCATTGTTGACGTTGTCGTTCTCTTGTCGTGGTGGAGAAGGAGGTTGTTGACGTTCATCTCGATGCACTTCCTCGTTTTCTTCATCTTGGTGTGTCCCACTTGTGGATGCTTCCATATCAACTCTTGGTTCACCTTGTCGTGAGGTAGAAGCTTCCACTTGGACAGATGAGGTACTCTCCTTCACCTCTGTTCGACGAATCTTGCCAATAGACAAGTCTTGGATTACTTCTGAGGGATCTTTGTCTCCTACATCAATTGGCAATTACTCTACTTGCGAGCCGTTAGATTCATCAAACTTCACATCTACCGTTTCTTCAACCTTTCGGGTGAAATTGTTGTAGACACGGTATGTGTGAGAGTTTGAGCCATAACCAAGTAAGAAACCTTCATGAGACTTAGGAGCAACTTTAGAACGACGAAGCTTATCAAGAATGTAGCACTTTGAGCCGAATACTCGAAAGTATCCAACTTGGGGTTTGTTACCGGTGAGGAGCTCATATGCCGTCTTGTCGACTAGCTTGTGAAGATACAAGCGATTTGTTGCATGACAAGCTGTCTCAACCACTTCCGCCCAAAAGTGCTTCGGCGTCTTGTACTCATCAAGCATCATTCTCGCCATTTCGATGAGCGTCCGGTTCTTCCTCTCAACAACTCCATTTTGTTGAGGTGTGTACATAGCCGAGAACTCGTGTGAAATACCTTCTTCATCAAGAAAGGTATCCACATTTGTGTTCTTGAACTCCATTCCGTTGTCGCTACGAAACTTTTTTATCTTCACTTGAAATTGATTTTGGGCCTTCCTAGCGAAGTTTTTGAAGATCTTTTGAACCTGCAATTTATCATCGAGAAAGAACACCCACGTAAATCTTGAAAAATCATCCACTATAACTAGACCAAAAGATTTCCACCGAGACTCTTGTAAGCGTTGGGACCAAAAAGATCCACGTGAAGTAGCTCGAGTGGCCTCCTTGTGGTCATGATGTTCTTCACGGGATGCCTTCCTCCAACCTGTTTACCTGCTTGAAAAGCACTGCAAAGTCTATCCTTATCAAATATGACATCGTTAACACCAAGGATATGATTTTCTTTAATAAGCTTGTCAAATTTTCGCATACCAACATGACCTAATCGTCTATGCCATAACCAACCTTTAGAGGATTTAGCAATAAGGCAAGTTCCAGGTTGAGCCTTTTTAGTGAAATCAACAATGTAAAGATCACCTCTACACATACCGCTAAAGACCATTTTATGATTATCTCTACGAAACACTTGGCAATCTACTTCAGTAAATAGGACATTGAAACCGAAATCAGCAAGTCTAGATACTGAAAGTAAGTTGTAGCCAAGAGATTCAACGAGCATAACATTTTGAATGGAACTATCATGTGAGATGGCCACCTTACCGAGGCCAACCACCTTACCCTTTGAGTTGTCACCGAAAGTGACATACTTTCGAGGACCATCGTTTTCAGCAAGCTCACGAAACATGTCTTTATCTAGTGATGTTTAAGCATTACCTACGTTCTATTCATTTTCAACAATACCAGTTTGAATTGCAATATTTGATGGCTGTTAAGCCTGTTGTCGGTAACATTGCCTTCCATTTTATATATGCTTTAACAGTGTGCTGAAACCAACGCATTCAAGCTATCATTTGGAGATGATATTGTTTACCTTTGCTATATTTGTTTGATGTTAAGGTTACCGTACTTATCATGCCTTTCCACTACTTATGCAGGACAACAACGGGAGTGGCCACCATTTTCCGCCGAGGTTAGCTTCATCCCTCGGCTTGTACTTCCCCATCGTTACATAATGTATTGCATATAGATCCAGGCCTATAGACTTGTTAGCTTCTAATATTGACTTGTTGCTTGTAGGTACATATGCCCTTGGAAAAGATCCACGCATCGACTCTTTTTGGGTTTGGGGCAATGAGATATTCATGAACAAGCATCAAGTAAGGAAACTGATAAGGATTATTAGGAAAAAGATATGAATGGTGGCAAGCAAATTATTTGTTTACGCTCTATCCAACACAACAGTGAGCTGTAGGATGGTAACTACAAACTCTGCAGTTTACTGCCCATAATGAGTTGTTAGACAACAATGTCTGAATCTTTTTCATTCGCAGTGGTTCCTGAAGCAGTTCACTCAAGATTACCTCGCAAAGTACATGATTGGTGGACACACAATGAAGGTTAAAGTATTTCATCCAGACTACAATGAGCATCGAGAAGTTGTAATGAAGACATTGAAGGATGGACGGGTAGCCATCACAAGGGGTTGGCCTAGAGTCGTGCGCATTACGCATGGAGGAGGGCACAATATGGGCATTCTGCTTCAGCTTCTCCAGCAACTAGAATGTCTTTCGCATCTCTCTTTACAGTCTTTAGTACAACTATGGTTCATCATTCTTTACTTGGTGCTTCTGTAGTTTTTCAGTATATGTACATGTGCATCGAATTATGCATTCGTGGTTGAACCTATATTTGTAATAAACATGGTTGGATATGAAATAAGTGATTGCCTACTTTCAAATTCAAAACATGTGATTTTTAAATTAGGGATTACACTGCACACGGTTTGCAAAAGCGAAACGTCTGCAATAGACGTGGAGATCAGACACATTTCTAGGATCCGTTACGTGTGCGATCAATCTCCACCGCACACATGATCAACCAGGAAAAAACGTGTGCGATCAATCTCCAATGCACACACGATCCAAGAAAAAAACATGTGCGATTAACAATAGCATCGCACACAGTTCTTTCTTATTAAATGTTTGCGATAGTCACCTTATCACACACACTTCGAAATTATTGACTGTTTGTGATGTTGTGCGCATCGCAAACATTTGGTACTTCTTGGATTAACTGTGTGGGATATACATACTAACGGAAACGTATTCCTTGGATGGACTGTGTGGAATATACATACGAACGAAAACGTTTAGTGGGGGCTGACTGTGTGGGATGTACTTACGACCGGAAACGATTTCGCCTGTATAATTGTATTTTTAGCACTACTACACGTATAACCGTATTTGAACGCTCGCCGGTCGCACACGACCTCATTTTGCTGAGCGTCTGTGCCAGGAGGACATATCCCCGATGGTTTCTGGGTCGTGTGGGAAGGAACCCCCTATCGCAGTCACTCACTTGGCGACGGTTCCAAACGCCATCGCGGAAAGGGGTTAAAAACCGTTTGTATAGCACCGATGCGTACCAGTGTATATTGCATGAAAGTTGAAAAGTTTGAGAATACTAAAGTATGAAACAATTGCTTGGCTGAAACCGGGGTTGTGCATGATTTGAATATTTTGTGTGACGAGGATGGAGCATAGCCAGTCTATATGATTTTGTAGGGATAAGCTTTCTTTGGCCATGTTATTTTGAGAAGACATAATTGCCTTGTTAGTATGCTTGAAGTGTTATTTTTTTATGTCAATATTAAACTTTTCTTTTGAATCTTTCAGGTCTGAACATTCATGTCACAATAAAGAGAATTACATGGATAAATATGTTAGGTAGCATTCCACATAAAAAATTCTGTTTTTATCATTTACCTACTCGAGGACGAGCATGAATTAAGCTTGAGGATGCTTGATATGTCCTCAATGTATCTATAATTTTTGATTGTTCCATGCTATTATATTATCTGTTTTGGATGTTTAATATGCATTAATATGCTATTTTATATTATTTTTGGGACTAACCTTTTAACCTAGAGCCCAATGCAAGTTTATGTTTTTTTTTGCCTGTTTTAGAGTTTTGCAGAAAAGGAATACCAAACGGAATGAAACTTTTGTGATGATCTTTCTTGGACCAGAAGCAAACTAGGAGACTTAGAGATGAAGTCGGAGACTCAACGAGGCGGCCATGAGGGTGGAGGGTGCGCCCAGGGTGGTAGGGCGCGCCCCCTACCTCATGGGCCCCTTGGAGCTCTCCTGACCTAGTTCCGTCGCCTATATATACTATTATACCCTGAAAACATCCAAGGGAGCCACGAAACCACTTTAACACTGCCGCAACCTTCTGTACCCGTGAGATCCCATCTAGGGACCTTTTCTGACGTCCTGCCGGAGGGGGATTCGATGACGGAGGGCTTCTACATCAACACCATTGCCTCTCCGATGAAGCGTGAGTAGTTTACCACATACCTACGGGTCCATAGCTAGTAGCTAGATGGCTTCTTCTCTCTCTTTGATTCTCAATACCATGTTCTCCTCGATGTCCTTGGAGATCTATTCGATGTAATATTCTTTTGCGGTGTGTTTGCCGAGATTCAATGAATTGTGGATTTATGATCAGATTATCTATGAATATTATTTGAGTCTTCTCTGGATTCTTATATGCATGATTTGATATCTTTGCAAGTCTCTTCGAATTATCGGTTTAGTTTGGCCTACTAGATTGGTTTTTCTTGCAATGGGCGAAGTGCTTACATTTGGGTTCAATCTTGAGGTGTCGCCAGTGACAGTAGGGGCAGCAAGGCACGTATTGTATTGTTGCCATCGAGGATAAAAAGATGGGGTTTTCATCATATTGCTTGAGTTAATTCCTCTACATCATGTCATCTTACTTAATGCGTTACTCTGTTCTTTATGAACTTAATACTCTAGATGCATGCTAGATAGCGGTCGATATGTGGAGTAATAATAGTAGATGCAGAATCGTTCGGGTCTACTTGACACAGACTTGATGCCTATGTTCATGATCATTGCATTAGATATCGTCATAACCATGCGCTCTTCTATCAATTGCTCGGCAGTAATTTGTTCACTCACCTTAATATTTGCTATCTTGAGAGAAGACACTAGTGAAACCTATGACCCCCGGGCCTCTTTTCCATTATATCGAATCTCTTTTCCATCATATACTTTATATTTTCCATCATACTAGTTTCCGATCTACTATTTTGCAATCTTTACTTTCCGATCTATAAACCAAAAATACAAAAAATATTTACTTTACCGTTTATCTATCTCTATCAGATCTCACTTTTGCAAGTAACAATGAAGGGATTGACAACCCCTTTATCGCGTTGAGTGCAAGTTGTTGATTGTTTGTGCAGGTATGCATTGACTTGTGTGTTGTCTCCTACTGGATTGATACCTTGGTTCTCAAACTGAGGGAAATACTTACTCTACTTGCTACATCACCCTTTCCTCTTCAAGGGGAAAACCAACGCAAGCTCAAGAGGTAGCAACGACCATCTTGGCAAAGTACCAATCCGTGCATTTTTCTTTTTGATTATACCTAGTTTTCTCGCTGCACACCTAATTTCTACGAACAGGTGACATGCTCCACCCAAGAAGTCCCCAAATCCCAGCACCACACAAAGAATTCCTGGCCAAATTCAGCAAAAGGAGCCAAATTCTCAATCCTAGACCACCGGGAGTCACAAAGAACTCGAGGTGGAGCCCTATCACCCTCTAATCCCCGCATAATACGCCATTGACCAAACCCAAGAACTGCCAAGGCAGGATCAAACAACGCGCCAACCGATCAATCGGGCAACCGACAGAAAACGGAGAGGCGAAGGAGTGGACTGAGTTTATGGAGCATGGTGTGGCGCTCGCCAACGATGAAGGAGGCATTCTGGTTGGCGACGGCATGTGCGTAGAGCTATGAGAGCGTGTTGACAGCACCTCGGAATGTGTGGTGCACCTCCGCCTCCGGTGGCAACGACAGCAGCGCGACCAAGCTCCAGTCGACGGCAAAAGATTGCTACGATTTGGTCGACAGCGGCAACGGAAGATCCCTACGAGTGGCGGGCGGCGGCCATGGCTCGCAGAGGGCTGAGGCGCTCCTCACCTAGGTCACGATCTGGTTTCAAACTATGGGTCGAGATGGTTTGGAACCGTTCGGTTCGTGTCCAGACGAAACCAACTCAGTCTAACAATAGTTAAAGGCTAGACCGTACTAAACTGATTTAGGGACTTGGCCCATTTCATCCAATCCAAGGGCAGCCCAATACAAAAACTGATTTAAAATATGGTTTCAGTCCAGACCGTTCCCAGGTTTAGGTGCACTTGAACCTTGTAACAAAGTAGGTGTTCGAGTTTTGTGGATAGGAGGTCACCTCGACCCAGGTGTACAACCACCTGAGGAAGTGGAGAGCAAGGTGGATCACCGCGTCCAAGCTCAAAGACCTCAGCGGTGCTTCATGGGATGAGGACACCTGCTCGATCCTTTTGGAGGCAGAGCACTACCAAGGCCACATCGCGGTTAGCTCACAAACCATGCCATTCTAACTAATTAGCAGTTTAAGCCTATGAACCATTGCCATATTAATTAACCACACTGCCCTGTTTCTTGCTTAGGCCCACCCCAAGGACGCGGAGTTTCTCAAGACACCTATTCAGAACTATCACCAGATGCAGCAGACCTTCTCCTTCGGGCTGGCAACCGGCAATCATGCCATGGCTCTGGTTAGCCGTTTGGGCTCGCCGATGTCCAAGTATCCAGACACCCAGGAGTTAGACACCATCCTGGTTGATGCTCCTGAGAAGGACGATGAGCATGCTCCCGTGGTTGATAAGAAGAGGAAGCGGGCAGGCTTCATGGAGGAGGAGCTGAGCGTCTTCAGCAGCATGACTCGGGCAGTGAAGGAGGTGGCCACTGCCATCAAGGAGAGCAAGGCGGTCGACATCCACCCCGAGCTCTACGGCGTTGTCAGGGAGAAAGGTGGATCTCAGCCACCTACTGGACAACAAAGCCCATGGTGTTGGGTTTGTTGCCATGGGAGACGCCGACATGTTGCTCTGGTTGAGGAAATGACTGGGCAAGCACTACTATTAGTGTTGTTTCTGCTGGTGGCAACGACGCTCATGATCCTCGACGGGGATGGTGACAAGGACGACGATGACGACATATATTTTGTGTACTTAGGGCTTGAAAACAATCTTATGGTTTGTATATTTTGGTGAGGTGGTATATACTAAGAGCATCTACAGCCGGGCAGCTAAAACCCGCCTCATACGCCCGGGTGAGCTGTCGGTCACTATCCGGTCACGATTTTTTGACCCAGACGGTCCCCTCAAATGGACCTCAAGCGCCCGGGCTGACTGGCACCCCTCATATCTAGCCCAAATATGGAGCGGATATCGGGGTGCCCAGGCGAGCCCGGACACGCCCGCCACGTTGGACTGACGAAGGGGTCCCAACTGGAAACGCCCTAAAACCTAGCGGTCCAGAACTCGTCTCCCAGTCGGACCGGTGGCGCCGCGTGGCGCAGCTCCAATGGCCGCGCCGTTCCTAACCCGACTTGTGGACATCTCCGACGACGAAGGCTAGCTTGGGTAGTACGTTGTATCTAGTACATAGGATCTCTTTGCATGCTTTGTATGGATCTAGGGGATGAAATATGAGTGAGGCGGATGCAGAGTTGCTAATTTGAGGCGTGACTGGCCACTGCCCGTGGACGCGCCCGGTTGCGTCTGCGGGCATTTGAGGGACCGGATTTGCCAAGTCCGGCTATAGATGCTCTAATCCCCTCATGGTGATCATGAACTTGCGGCGGTATGATTACACCCTCTTTTAGATGTGGTGGTAAGATGACACCAAAATAGTGACAGGTTAAACTTGCTATGCGGTATGATCATGCATGCTTACTAATGCTCTTCTGCTCCATTGCTTTTGTGCTTCATTGCTTGTTGTTTGTGTATCCCAATGCTTGTTGCTTCAACTTATTGCTCATTTGCACTGCTAGGGCAAGTGGTATGCGATGTTCGAAGGGAGGGTTCCGGGGGTTTACAGTTTATAGGAAGTTTGCAACCAAAAAGTTTCAGGGTACAACGACAACAACCATAGAGGGTTTAAGATTAGGCAGGAGGCAGAAGATGCTTACTCCAAGTATGTGCGAGAGCAGGCATGCAACAAGGTTGAGGTTGGCAACAAGGTTGATCGTCCGTTAGGGCTGAAGGACTTCATCATCTTCGTCCAGTTCATCGCCATAGCAGTGTTGTGGCGTTGGTGCGCTCAGTATGATCGTGTATAAGGTGTAATAGTATTGAGTAAGTTCATCAATTAGGGTACAAGGTAAGCACAATTTTATGCTCATATGCAACCAAACAACATGCACTCATCTGACCACATACAATACGAGCAACCAAACACGGTGCGTAGAGGCGTTGTTACGATGCAGGAAGAGAATATGCAAGCAACCAATCGATATATGCAGATGTTGATTTTTTTGCCCGCATATGCTCAATCAACTCCACCTAGGACAAGTATGCAAATGGAAAAAAAGAAAACGATGCGAGCAACCACATCTCACTCTGTGCATTTGAAAACCAAATCAAAAAACCATACCGAAAATAAACCAAACTGAACCAATTTTATGGTTTTTATGGTTTGTGGTTTCAGTATGGTATGATCTTTGGTTTTTATGGCATATACCGAAAAACCGAACGGTTAACCGAATAAACCGAAGTAAAAAACTAAAATTATATTTCTTGAGATGAACAACCATACAAGTGGTCATTTTACCTGTACATGAGTCAAATTCACTATTAAGCACGTAAATTTATCTTGTAACATAGTCATTTTTACCTTTTAAAATGCTAAGCACGTCCATAACTATCAACAGATGAATCAATGCATGCATCTATACTTATATATATATATATAGTGTAAAATAGTATGTGTTTTGAGTCCTAAATTTGCAAATTATTATTACGTCATTTTCTAATTCGTGTCAACTTTAGTTTTTATGGTATATACCGAAATTATACCGAAATAATTTGGTATATATCGAAACTGAACCATATTTAATTTCATACCATATTTATCGAAGTATTAATACCGTATAAACCAAAAAACCGTATAAATCAAACCATGTAAACTGAATAAACCGAACGCGCAGGGTGAACCACATCCTTAGCGTCTCGCGCTCGGTGGCATGCATCTCGTCCAATGCCGAACGGGGACATTACCGACACTGCTGCGACTAGATGACCGGAACAAGGAATTTTTGTCGAAAGAGACCACCTGCCTAACGGAATTGCTAAAAAAGACCCCTCCTAATGAACTTGACGAAAAAGACCCCCTTGACCGTGGCGGCAGGCGCGCCGGGCGACACGTGGCACCTGCCGCCACGGTGCGAGGCGGCACCCCCTGCCGCCACGGTCAGGCGGCAGGCTGGCCAGAACTTCGCACCCGCGACGGAACGTGTCTGCCACGGTGGGCCCAGCCGTCTCAGGGGCAGGCGGCAATACTGTAGCTGCTGGGCCCTGCCGACCGAGGGGCTGGCGGCAGCCGTGTGCATGCTGCGAGCTGCCGATTCGCTTTCGTCCGAGACTGAAGACATTTAGTGGCCGCAGAGTTTCACACGAGAATGCAAGTGGTTGGTGGTACTTCCAAACTTGATGGCTGACACCGATTGATCAACAGGTGTGCAATTTTCGACCATGTAACATCTAGTCATTACTCACTATGGGAATCGAGTTGTTTCTCGAGTGTCAGTACACTCAGCTATGGGCTAAAGACATCTTTACCAAGTGTGTTTCCGTGGACACTGCGACGGCTCGCGCGAGCTTAGACGAAAGCGAATCGGCAGCGTGCACACGGCTGCCGCCAGCCCCAGGCGGCAGGTCCCACCACGCCAGCCCCATTCCGTCGCGTGTGCGGATTTCCGTTCTGGCCAGCGCCCCGCCTGACCCGGTGATGACAGGGGCTGCCGCCACGGCCGACGGTTCTTTTTTGTCAATTTCATTTAAAGGGGGTCTTTTTTGACAATTTCGTTGGGCTAGTCTCTTTCGACAAAAATTCCCGGAACAAGTGCCATTTGTTTTATTCATTATCAGTTTCAGATGTACCGTACACGAGGCACGTCCACCTGACACGGTGTTCACCGCGGCAAGTCGAAGACACGCCGTCACTTGATCAGGCTCGTGATGGCGATGGTGAGGTACGTGAGCTGCTCGTTTGCCCTGCTGAAGATCCAGAGCGGCGCCAGATTGCCACTGCTGGCCGGGGGGTTCTCCGAGTCGCACTGGCGCCCCAGCTCCGAGACCCCCTCCAGCGACCGCCCGACGTCGGCGTACCGCCCCTCCGTGATCGCCTTGCCCGCCGCATTGAAGGCCGCAGCGGCGGAGCCGTACAGCCGGTCGCACCGCTCCAGCGCGCGCCTGGCTCTCGGATCGTCGACGCCGCCCTGACTGAGCGTCCTGTCGATCGTGGTCTGCGCGGTGTCGGCGCGACCGGCGCCCATGGATGCGGCGGCCTGGGCGAGGCCCCGCACGGTGCTGTCGTGCGGTCTTAACAGGCCAAAGATATTCGTGCAGAAGGTGACGTTGACGCGCTTGTCGGCGTCGTGGGCCGCCTGGCACGTGGCGACGATCGCAGGCGGCGTTGGCAGTGGCTGCCACCGAGGCCGCCAGAAACTTCGTCTCCCAACGGCTTGTGCGCCGCCGAACGCCGCGGCGGCGACGGTGACAGCGAGGAGGAGAGCGCAGGTCCTCATTGTTCTTCTTCCTTCCGAGCGGAATGGTCTGTTGGGGTTGCACCTGTTCTTTGCTGGAGACATGGATTTATACACGAAGACGATTACAGGTTAACAAGCTGACCCGCAACGCATTCATGTGCTTTAAACTTCTGCTGGACAGAAACGTTCATGTAGACATAAGAAAGAAAGAAACGCTTAGCGCCAAATAGTGCAACATGTTTTTTTTTTTTTTTTTTTTTTTGCGGGTCTACTATTCAGAAACTGGTTTCAATAAGTAAAGTTGAGAAACTCATTCCTCTTGCGCTACTCTGGTTGCTGGAATTGAGAAATTCATGTTTTACCAATAAAAATTGTCCGGCTACCAAGTTTTCTCCAATATTGGATACCAAAGTAATTGAAAAATTAGGACCGACTTAATCAGCTAACGTTCCTCAACAATTGCGAACAATTTGCATGGCAATTTATGTTGACCGAGGATCAAATCCGCCTACATTCAGTTTTTTGCCAGAGTTTGCCGTGTTTGCTAACTAAATTTATCATGCTCGTGGCAATATAAGTTGCTATAAATACGTTTATTTTGTCATGCCCTCCCAGAGAATGTCAGCACAATAACATTATCGAAATTTTATTGGGGAGATCGAACGTGAAACTCATAGAAGACCACGGTGCATTTTAGATGGGTCAGCCACCCGCGACACTCATGGAGCCGAATCTTGTATTGATGAACATGACTTTATCGGATTGTCAGGCATAAATTTGGCACAATCTCTCAGGTTTGGGTCAAGTAGAGCCCGATGTTTATGAGTTTAGGTGGAATTTACACCAGATTTGAAGGTTTTCAGACAAGTCGTCATAACTCGGCTCTTGCCCACAATGACACCCCGATGGATTAACAAAAAATATGAAGGCTCAAAATAATTGTTACAGTGAAGATTATTCTTTAAATTTTTAACAGCTTTGTAGTCTTTGATTAGAAACAACCTTGTCCGCCAAAATTGATAGTGTTGTGCCTTTTACCATCACGACAATGAATTAAAACTTGTTTTTTCAAGGCTAGTTTGTTGGCGCCTGCCCATCCATCCAACCTGGTTGATTTACCTCCCATACATGATGGGGGCATATGCCTTATGTTGGGCTTTGCGAATTGTGACTATCCAAGAACATGTGTTTTTTCCAACATGAAAAATGTTTCATCTCTATGCGGGTTTTAGTATGCATACGATGGTGTTGCGTGCATGGTTTATCCCGCGGAGACTGGAGGACCATTACTTTTAATGGTGATCTCTCCACATGGTTGGAGCATACGGTTAAGGAGGTTTTCTCCCGACATGGATGACGATATAGTCTTTTGATATGACCTCCTTCATCCTAGCCATTTTTCTTGTTTTTTTTTTGTCGAACGTTACCAGGTTGGCGCTTTTTTTGGTTGTTCAAACTTGATAATTGTGTACACCATGATATGGAGAGGGTGTTGGGGAACGTGCTACACAACATATGCTACACGATCATACGTACCTAGAAACACTATGAAGATGACGGTAGCGATCAAACTCACAAATAAGCAGAGTAGCGGAAGCAATGAAGAAGTTGGTGAAGCACGACGTTTCCTGCAGCTTGGTTATACCTCCCAACTACGAGAATGTTCTACAAGATGGGAGTCGAAGTAGATGACCCCTCCAAGGTATCCATACATTCTCAAGTAATAAGTCGGCAAAGCTTCAATGTCTAGGAAGAAGAACTCCGAGAAAACCAAAGACAGAAAGCATAAGGACCCTTCTTGTCTAGTAGGAGTCTAATTATATTAGAACAATTAGGCCAAGATCAGGGCAGTCTAATTAGGAGCATAACTTCTCTGGGGAATATACTGGGCGCCAGGAGCATAACCAGACGTCCTTTGCTGCATCATCGAGTATGGTTGAAGATGTCAGAATTTGCAGTTTCTGAACCTAAGCCCTAGCCTGAATTGACAGCGGCAAGTGAAAGTCGGTTTGGATATTAGTCATTACCAGGAAGGCGACTACAGAGGTATCTTCCAGTTTTGTGAAAGAAAAGGCTTGTGGGTGCGACACTTTGAAGCACTGACCATGCCAAAGATCTTTTTATCGAAAAAGGCTTCCGCCCCGCTTTATATATAAAGCAAAGATCAACATCACCCAGTACAACGCACACCACCACCACACACACCCAAAGCAGGATACGTTGGCGCTGAGCGCAGCCACACCCCCTAGCACCATGAAGAGATGAAGCCGCCTACGACACACCATGGACTCCAAGACGGCGCCTTCAGAAGGATACGACACCGGAGTGCCGCCACCGCCCGATCCGAGGATCAGAGTTTCCCCCGGAGCCGCACGACAGGCAATGAGAGCCGCGACGACGCCTTCAAGAAGAGAGCGAGCTTCGCCGTCGCCGGTCCGTCCGAAGACATGGTCACCGGGCAGCACCAAGCCATGGTCTTTGCCTAAGAGCACCGCGCTACCACCACCAGAGCCACCGCCACGGCATCCAAGACCTTGACACCACCTCACTCGAGACCCTCCGCTACCCCAACCGAAGAGACGAGCGGAAAGGTCCCCCCTTTCGCACCCCTGGGCGACCCCAGCGTCGAGACGCAATAGGTCGGCCAGCACTGGCAGCCATCGCCCCGTCCTGCAGCCCCGAGCGCGAGACAAGCTCGGTCCGGCAGCACCGTGAGGGGGACGAGGTCAGTCCTGCTACACCATGCGCGAGACGAGCTTGGTCCTACTGCACCGTGCGCGAGACAAACTCGGTCCTGCTGCACCGGGAGGATCGCCAAAGATCTTTCTAAAATAACGTAGTTGAGCCATCACCAACATCCACAGTGTATGTTGACGAGACGAGGTTGATCCATGGAGTATCTCTCTTGTTATAAAAAGTATGCAGGAACTTCAGAAGCAGGGGCAGTGTTCTTAACTTTGACGTCCAGAATGCCGAGCCCTCCATGATTTTTGGGGCAACAGACAAGACTCCAGGCAGCTAGCGAATTACAGGCCTCCCTTGTTCAATTTTCTTACGCCACATACACCTACTTCTGATCTTATCGGGATGCTCAATGAGCTTGGGAGGAAACTTGAGTGTGCACATGGGATGAATCATAAAAATATGTGATCAATGAGTTCAGAAGGTTCAATTTGCTTTCTTGATTCAGCGTACACTTTTTTTAGAGTACGCCTAGGTGTACCATAGCTATATAAAAGGCAGAATTTGAGTTATAAGAAACTACACTCGCTGCGAACAACAAGCATATAACAAACACCACACCCAAGCCAAACCAAATATGGCCAACACCGCAACGCAAGCTACAATGCAAAGAGCCTATCCTCATCGACACACAACACCGCGTCTCGACCGAAACCGAACATCTCCGAAGAACACCAACTCCCGCAACACTTCACTTGTCGACGCACCATCCACTCTTATCACCTAGGAGAAGTGGCAAGTGGGTGGCAGGACTCGATCCGATCCGAGGAAGATGTTGTCTTGGACACACCGGCGACGTGCGTACATAGCGCCGTGATATCTACTACACAACCTTCTTCTTGAAGATGTTATTGGGCCTCCAAGTGCAGAGGTTTGTAGGACAGTAGCAAATTTCCTTCAAGTGGATGACCTAAGGTTTATCAATCCGTGGGAGGCGTAGGATGAAGATGATCTCTCTCAAATAACCCTGCAACCAAATAACAAAGAGTCTCTTGTGTCCCCAACACACCCAATACAATGGTAAATTGTATAGGTGCACTAGTTTTGCGAAGAGATGGTGATACAAGTGCAATATGGATGGTAGATATAGGTATTTATAATCTAAAAATATAAAAATAACAAGGTAACTAATGATAAAAGTGAGCGTAAACGGTATTGCAATCCTAGAAAACAAGGCCTAAGGTTCATACTTTCACTAGTGCAAGTTCTCTCAACAATAATAACATAATTAGATCATATAACTATCCCTCAACATGCAACAAAGTGTCACTCCAAAGTCACTAATAGAGAAGAACAAACGAAGAGATTATGGTAGAGTACGAAACCACCTCAAAGCTATTCTTTCTGATCGATCTATTCAAGAGTCCGTAGTAAAATAACACGAAGCTATTCTTTCCATTCAATCTATCCTAGAGTTTGTACTAGAATAACACCTTAAGATACAAATCAACCAAAACCCTAATGTCACCTAGATACTCCAATGTGATGCGGAGCATCCCTCGCTCATCCCCATGGACGTGCCTACATCTCCCTCAACACCACTTGGACCCATGACAAGAGCCCGAGCTAAGGCTATCGAAGATAAGGTGAACTCGCTCCTCTCCGAACTTCCTCTTCCTAATCACGAGACATGGCTACTACCTCATTCGGAAACTCTATGTGTAATCAGGTACATGGAGGTGAGCCAAGGATCTACTACTTGCAAGAGCCAAGACGGCGAGGACCCCAAGCATGTTGAAGAAGAAGAAAAGATGCAGCAGAAGCTACAGGCATCGGACGTCCGACCCTGTCCGGACGTCCGACGAGTCCCAGGACACGGACGACCGGACCCTCCGGACGTCCGGTACCAGGCCACCCGAACCGAATCTACGGATGTCCGAGACGCTCCGGACGACCGGACGACCAACACCCGAGCCAAATCTACGGATGACCGACAGCCTCCGGACGTCCGGCCCCTCCAGAAGCTCCGGACGTCCGACCATCTACGGACGACCGACGCGCCTACACCAGAGCTGAAACAACGGACGTCCGAGCGCGCCCGGACGACCGGACCGTCCCGAGCCTCCGGACGTCCGACGCCTTCCGGACGTCCGACTCCTGAGTGACCGAACCTGCGGGCTGGAGCCCTTGTACCCCTTCGTTTTGACTTCCATTTGCACTAAGACTATAAATAGGACGCCCCCACCTCCTGGTACGGGTAGCATAGGTTTAGCTCATATTTTGTGTGAGAGCCTTGCTCATCCACTTGGCTACTTCTCCTCGGAGCTCAGGACCTCTTCGGAGAAGATCCCCCAAGTGGATTCAAGACCCCTTTAGAGGGAAGACCATCAAGACCTCCGTACGGAGAAGAACTGTTCCTATGTATCCTTACCTTAGTTGATCGTGGATCTTATGTTACTCTATATTGTCGGTGATCTAGCACTTGTGTGATTGATTCTTTGTCGGCTTAGTGATTCTCCCTCTCGTTTTCCCCGTCTTTGCCCTTTGTTCTTCCGTGTATTCTTCGTGATTCCTCGTAGGATCCCTCCAAACGTGAAAGACCATCCATATAGGGTTCCACCCTACATCATCTTGGTATCATGAGCCACGTTGATCACGTTTTTGGAGCCCCTACCCCGTTTTTTCTAGCTTGATTTTATTGTTTTCGTCCTAATTCCGAAAATTCCCCACAAAAAATAGCCCCAAATTTTTTTTGTGATTTGTTTGTGAGTTGAGATTTTGTTGGATTTGGTCGATGGATTTGTGTTGCTGCGTGTGGATCTAGCTTTCCCCACCCTCCCCACCCTTTTCCATCAACCATATCACTCGATTTCGACCTCACCATCTTCTTCTTCCCCGGAAATCTCGCAGTTCTTCTTCCCGAGCCCGATTTTCGCCTAGGCTCCGGACGACCGGAAAAGTTCGGACGTCCGACAAAGTCCGGACGACCGTAAAAACCCGGACGTTCGTGAAACCCTTACGAAACTGAAGTTTGTCAGTTCCACCACAATCCCCACAGTCCACCACATTTTCCAAACTCACATACACCACCATCTTCCACGATACCTCCTATGATGATTTTGACACAATTTGGTCTTTGAGATTTTGAGTTGTGGCTGCCGTATCCTTTTGTGTTTCGGTTATCTAGGTACGGTTCGACTTCATCAACACCACGACTCAACTTCTCGAGGGTCTCATCATCGCAAGGACGGTAACTTCGACGACATCTTGGTCATAACTTGCAATTGCATTGATACCCACATTGTCCCTACTTTTGCGTAGCTTACACATCGAGACTAGCAGTTGAGTATTGCAGGCAACGTGACTTGTGCACATTAGTGATCATACTCCATAGCATACATACCGTACAATAGTGGTGCATATCTTGAGATCAACTTGTGTGTCACAAAGTTGTCATAGCATACGCAATTGCTACCTTGGTTCGTGAAGTTTTGCATGAGAAAAGAGCTCAAAAGTGAAAGAGCCACCCAAGCTTTTAAGCAAAGAGAAAAGATAAGCAAAGAGCTTATAAGCAAGAACCATAGCATCATACAACATTAAGATTGTCATATTGGATCATCTTGGATCATTGCACCGAAATATCATACATATAGCATACTTGGGATAGAGATCGTTGCATTTTTGCCTAGTAGGTTGTGCACAAGTTTGCGTATCCGCCTATTTTGCAATCGTGCTAGCGTCTCTCTAGTATTGTGCAACAAGAGCATTTCGTGGTTTCCACATTTTGGCTCAATTTTGGATTGCACAATCCCATTTATCTATTTGCGTGTGTGTTTCCGTGTACCCATACTTGCTTGGTCTACTTGTTGCATTTGCAAATTTGTGAATCTTTTCCAACATTATTGAAGCTCACTTACTATTGCATCAAATTTTGTTCCACCATCCTAACCAAGCTCCACCATAAGCTTTTACGTGTGTAGGTGTGAGAACCGACAAGAATTGGTACCAACAGTGCTATTTCATTGTCCGCATTTGAGTGGACTTGATCCATCTTCAACTTCGGTCAAGGTACATTTGGTACACGTTCTTTTCCTTCTACCACTTACAGTTTGCTTGGTATGATGGATAGGCCAAGTTCTTCTACCACTCCACCTCTCATCGAGAACGGCGACGACATGTCATTATTCATCACAAAGAGCCACCTCTTAGGTGCTCAAAGGGCGTTACACCAAGAGCAACAAGCTATGAGCGACCGCATCGACAACCTCGCCACCGACTTGCGACTCTCCGAGCAACGTACAAGAGACTACTTCGACACCAAGTTCGACTCTCACAAGCAAGAGAATGATGCAAGAATGGACGAGATCCGCGCCTTGATGAGGAACCGGCATCCTTCCACTTCTTCATCCTCAAGACGGAGCTGCTCAAGTCGACACTCCGACGACACCTTCTCCGACACAAGTACACCGTCATCGACCATTCTTCGACGAGCCGCACGTCAAGACCGTCATGCATCTCGCAACCCACTACATCACAAGCATTCACAAGAGCAAGTCGATGAGTAAGTCCCCCGTCCTCAATCAAACCAAGTGGCTTTTGCTCAAGCTCAAGAACGGCAACGACTACGGCGCCAAGAAGAAGAACGAGCGCGTCTACACCAAGAAGAACAAGACGCCGAGGCTCAACATCTTCAACAACAACAACGTGAAGCGCAAGCTCTTGAGGCGCAACGTGCCCTTTGAGATTCGAGCCGAGCCATTGCCAACCGCAATCACGAGCGGCGCAATCAAGAGGAAGCCCTTCGAGAAGAAATCCAAGAGAGGAACTACCAAACGCGTGTGCAACGTCAAGCTCCTCAAGCCCCTCCACAAGCTCGTCAAGCTCCACTTCAACCTCAAGTTCAACAAGAGCAAGTTGATCATGGACTTCATCCGCGCCAAGAGCAACATGAGGATGGCTATCCTCCTCGTCAAGGACGTCATCATCACAATCGCCAACAACACAATGAAGAGCAACGCTATGGCAAGCTCAAGTTCACAATGCCCAAGTTCAATGGAAGCAATGATCCGGAAGAGTACCTCTCATGGGCATTTAAGGTCGACAAAATCTTTCGTTTGCACAACTATGAGGAAGAGAAGAAGATCGCTATGGCATCACTTGAGTTCCAAGATTATGTGCTCATATGGTGGGAACAAGTCCTTGAACGCCGTCAAGCAAGAGGTGAACCACCAATCACCACTTGGGCTCAAATGAAGGATGTCATGCGGGCACGCTTTGTACCAACCTACTACAACCGCGATCTCTTCAAGAAGCTACAACTCCTCAAGCAAGGAACAAAGAGTGTTGAAGAATACTACAAGGAAATGGAGATAGCCATGATTCGAGCCAATGTCACGGAAGATGATGAGCAAACAATGGCACGTTTCTTGAATGGACTCAATCATCCCATCAAGAAGATTGCCGACTTCCAACCCTATTCCAACCTCATTGAGCTCGTACATCAAGCAACCAAGGCGGAACGTCAAGTGCAAGATGACTTCAAGTACGCCAAGTACTCATCCAAGACCTACGGCTTCTCCAACACCCAAGCTTCAACGACTCCTCCAACATCTACATCAACCAAACCTTCTCAAAGCAACGACGACAAGTCAAGTTACAAGAAAACTTCGGCAAGTTCAAGTCGTCTTCCTCCTACGACAAGCAACTTCAAGCCGCGTGCTTCATCATCTACTCCAACCGATGAGACCGTCAAAACAAGCTCCTTCAAGTGTTTCACTTGCGGCGGCCGAGGCCACAAGTCCTACCAATGCACGAACAAGCGCACCATGATCCTCAACGACGACGGCACATATGACTCAATGAGTGAAGAGGAGATGGAAGCCCTTGAGCAAGTGGCCATGCACCGGCGCGTGAACGAGGATGAAGATGATCAAGTCTTTTGTGATGAGGATTCGAGCCCCGCTCTCGTTGTCTCCAAAGTCTTGACACTTCAACATCAACAAGAAGAAGACCAACGATGCCACATCTTCCACACTAAGGCCGGCATCAATGGAAGGTCCGTCAAGGTCATCATCGATGGAGGTAGTTGTCACAACTTGGCAAGTGAAGAATTATGTTCCAAGCTTCAATTGGTCAAGAGGAAGCACCCGCACCCCTACAAGGTTCAATGGCTAAGTGACTCCGGCACTATACGAGTCGAGCATACGGTCCAAGTATCCTTCAAAATTGGTGCTTATGAAGACACTTTGGAGTGTGATGTGGTCCCAATGACCGTTTGCCACCTCCTTCTTGGTCGACCATGGCAATTCGACCGTGGTGTCATCCACAATGGGCGCACCAATCATTATAGCTTCAAAATGAAAGGGAAGGAATATGTGCTACGACCTATGTCTCCTAGTCAAGTGATAGCCGACAAGCAAGCCACCAATCATGGAAAGACGAGTGAAAAGTGACACACCCAAAAGTGAGTGAGAGCCACAAGCCAAATTTGAGCGCCTCTTCGCCTAGAGAGAAAAACCTCATCCTATTTGCCACCAAAAGTGAGATAAGAGAAGTGTGTGAGAACCCATCGAGTGTGATGCACTTCGTCCTTGTGTGCAAAGATGGAGAGCCAACAACTAACACCTCTCACGAGTTACCTTTAGTGTTTCAATCTCTTTTGCAGGAATTCAAAGATGTTTTCCCCGATGAGCTACCTCCGGGTCTACCTCCACTACGAGGCATTGAGCATCGAATCGACCTCATCCCCGGAGCGCCACTTCCAAACAAAGCTCCATACCGTGTCAATCCCGAAGAAACCAAGGAGATTCAACGGCAAGTACAACAACTCATCGACAACGGTCATGTACGTGAAAGCTTAAGCCCATGTGCCGTTCCCGTTATACTTGTGCCTAAACCCGATGGAAGTTTCCGCTTGTGTTCCGATTGTAGACCCATAAACGCCATTACCGTTCGTTATAGGCATCCCATTCCTCGCTTAGATGATATGCTTGATGAACTTAGCGGAGCCAACTTTTTCTCCAAAATTGATCTTAAAAGTGGCTATTATCAAATCCGCATTCAAGAAGGTGATGAATGGAAAACCGCTTTCAAAACAAAATTTGGCTTATATGAGTGGTTAGTGATGCCTATGGGTTTGTCGGAAGCACCCGGAACTTTCGTGCGTCTTATGCATCATGTGCTTAGACCTTACATTGGAGTCTTCGTTGTGGTTTACTTTGATGATATCCTTGTGTTTAGCAAAACCATGAAAGAGCACATTAATCATGTTAAATCTGTGTTGCAAACCCTCCGAAAGGAAAGCCTTTATGCGAACTTGAAAAAATGCACTTTTGGCGTTGACAAAGTGGTTTTCTTGGGTTTTGTTGTCTCTTCCAAGGGTGTCCATGTTGATGAAACTAAGATTCAAGCGATTAAAACTTGGCCCCAACCCAACCAATTTGCAACAAGTGAGAAGTTTTCTTGGTCTTGCAGGATTTTACCGCCGCTTTGTGAAAAACTTTAGCACAATTGCCGCTCCTTTACATGCTTTGAGTAAGAAGAATGCTCCTTTTGTTTGGGGATCTTTGCAATCCACCGCTTTTGATGAGCTCAAGTCTTTACTTACTCATGCTCCGATTCTTGCTTTGCCCAACTTTGACAAAACTTTTGAGGTTCATTGTGATGCAAGTGGTACCGGAATTGGCGGAGTTTTAATGCAAGAAAAACGAGCCATTGCTTATTTTAGTGAAAAACTCTCCGGTGCTCAACTTAATTATCCCATCTATGACAAAGAATTGTATGCTTTAGTGCGTGTGCTACATGTTTGGGAACATTACCTTAGACCTCATGAGTTTGTCATCCATACCGATCATGAAACGCTTAAGTACTTGAAAGGTCAAACTAAATTGAACAAGCGTCATGCCAAATGGAGTGAATTCATTGAATCTTTTCCTTATGTGATCAAGTACATTAAGGGTAAAGAAAATTTTGTTGCGGATGCACTTTCACGCATATGCATGCTTGTCACTCAACTTGAGTTGAATGTTATTGGTTTTGAGCATATAAAAGACTTGTATGAGCATGATCATTCTTTTGCTATTCCTTATGCTAAGTGTTTGACACACACATCTTGGGAACAATATTACATAAAGGATGATTATCTTATGAGAGCTAACAAACTTTGCATTCTCGAGTCTTCTCTTTGTTTGCTACTTTTGCAAGAGGCTCATGGAGGTGGACTTATGGGACACTTTGGACGCGACAAGACTTTCGCCACGCTCTCCAAGAACTACTTTTGGCCCAAGATGTTTCGTGATGTCTCACGCTTCACCAACCGTTGCTCTACATGTCGCAAAGCTAAGTCAAAAGCTCAATCCCATGGTCTTTACATGCCACTTCCTATTCCTTATCAACCTTGGGAAGACATTAGCATGGATTTTGTACTTCGTTTGCCTAGAACTCAAAATGGCAAGGATTCCGTCTTTGTTGTTGTGGACAGATTTTCTAAGATGGCACATTTCATTCCTTGCAACAAGATAGACGATGCTTCACATATTGCCAATCTCTTTTGTAGGGAAATCTTGCGACTTCATGGATTGCCAAAGACGATTGTCTCGGATCGTGACGTCAAGTTCTTGAGTTACTTTTGGAAGACCCTATGCGCCAAGCTCGGAATCAAGCTATTGTTCTCTTCGGCATACCATCCTCAAACCGACAGCCAAACGGAGGTGACAAACCGTACACTCTCCACTCTACTTCGCGTGTTGATCAAGAAGAACATCAAGGAGTGGGAGGCGTGTCTACCCATCGCTGAGTACGCCTACAACCGTGCAAGACATTCCACGACCGGCAAGTCCCCTTTCGAGGTCGTCTACGGTTTCAACCCTTTGTCCCCATTGGACATTCTACCTCTTCCTCTACAAGAGCGAACCAACCTCGATGCAAGCGCTCGTGCAAGCTACATCAAGAAGATGCATGAAGATACAAGGCACACCATCGAGCGCCAAGTACAACGACTAGCGACCAAGCTCAACATCAACAAGCAACCCATGGTATTCAACATTGGTGATCTAGTGTGGCTACATCTTCGCAAGGACCGCTTCCCCAACGAACGCAAGTCCAAGCTTCTACCACGCGCCGATGGACCTTTCAAGGTTCTAGCACGCTACAACGACAACGCCTACAAGATCGACCTACCACGAGGCAAGTACAACGTGAGCGACATCTTCAACGTCAAGGACCTCGCACCTTCCATGGTGATGCACCTTTTGATCTGAGGTCGGATCTCTCCCAAGGGGGGGAGATGATGCGGAGCATCCCTCGCTCATCCCCATGGACATGCCTACATCTCCCTCAACACCACTTGGACCCATGACAAGAGCCCGAGCTAAGGCTATCGAAGATAAGGTGAACCCGCTCCTTTCCGAACTTCCTCTTCCTAATCACGAGACATGGCTACTACCTCATTCGGAAACTCTATGTGTAATCAGGTACATGGAGGTGAGCCAAGGATCTACTACTTGCAAGATCCAAGACGGCGAGGACCCCAAACATGTTGAAGAAGAAGAAAAGATGAAGCAGAAGCTACAGGCATCGGGCGTCCGACCCTGTCCGGACGTTCGACGAGTCCCAGGACACGGACGACCGGACCCTCCGGACGTCCGGTACCAGGACACCCGAACCGAATCTACGGATGTCCGAGACACTCAGGACGACCATACGACCAACAGCCGAGCCAAATCTACGGATGACCGACAGCCTCCGGACGTCCGGCCCCTCCAGAAGCTCCGGACGTCCGACCATCTACGGACGACCGACGCGCCTACACCAGAGCTGAAACAACGGACGTCCGAGCGCGCCCGGACGACTGGACCGTCCCGAGCCTCCGGACGTCCGACGCCTTCCGGACGTCCGACTCCTGAGTGACCGAACCTTCGGGCTGGAGCCCTTGTACCCCTTCGTTTTGACTTCCGTTTGCACTAAGACTATAAATAGGACGCCCCCACCTCCTGGTACGGATAGCATAGGTTTAGCTCATATTTTGTGTGAGAGCCTTGCTCATCCACTTGGCTACTTCTCCTCGGAGCTCAGGACCTCTTCGGAGAAGATCCCCCAAGCGGATTCAAGACCCCTTTCGAGGGAAGACCATCAAGACCTCCGTACGGAGAAGAACTGTTCCTATGTATCCTTACCTTAGTTGATCGTGGATCTTATGTTACTCTATGTTGTCGGTGATCTAGCACTCGTGTGATTGATTCTTTGTCGGTTTAGTGATTCTCCCTCTCGTTTTCCCCGTGTTTCCCCTTTGTGCTTCCATGTGTTCTTCGTGATTCCTCGTAGGATCCCTCCAAACGTGAAAGATCATCCATATAGGGTTCCACCCTACATCACAATGTCACCTCAAGTATCCGTGGGTATGATTATACGATATGCATCACACAATCTCAGATTCATCTATTCAAACCAACACAAAGTACTTGAAAGAGTGCCCCAAAGTTTCTACCGGAGAGTTAAGACAAAAATGTGTGCCAACCCCTATGCACAAGTTCACAAGGTCACTGAACCCGCAAGTTGATCACCAAAACATACATCAAGTAGATCACGTGAATATCCCCTTGTCAACACAGATAAGCACTGCAAGACATACATCAAGTGTTTTCAAATCCTTAAAGACTCAATCCGATAAGATAACTTCAATGGGAAAAACGCAGTCCATTACAAGAGAGTAGAGGGGGAGAAACATCATAAGATCCAACTATAATAGCAAAGCTCGTGATACATCAAGATCATATCACCTCAAGAACACGAGAGAGAGAGAGAGATCGAACACATAGCTATTGGTACATACCCTCAGCCCCGAGGGTGAACTACTCCCTCGTCGTCATGGAGAGCGCCGGGATGATGAAGATGGCCACCGGTGAGGGATCCCCCTCCGGCAGTGTGCCGGAACAGGGTCCCGATTGGTTTTTGGTAGCTACAGAGGTTTGCAGCGGCGGAACTCCCGATCTATTGTGCTCCTTTAAGTTTTATGGGTATATGGACATATATAGGCGAAAGAAGTCGGTCAGGGGAGCCACGAGGGGCCCACTAGGGTGGGGCGTGCCTAGGGGGGTAGGGCGCGCCTCCCTGCCTCGTGGCTTCCTCAAAGCTTCCCCGACGTCTACTCCAAGTCTCCTAGATTGCTTCCGTTCCAAAAATAACTCTGCCGAAGGTTTCATTCCGTTTGGACTCCATTTGATATTCCTTTTCTTCGTAACACTGAAATAGGCAAGAAAACAACAATTTGGGTTGGGCCTCCGGTTAATAGGTTACTCCCAAAAATAATATAAAAGTGCTTAGTAAAGCCCATAAACATCCAAAACAAATAATATAATAGAATGAATACTTCATAAATTATAGATACGTTGAAGACGAATCAGCATCCCCAAGCTTAATTCCTGCTCGTCCTCGTGTAGGTAAATGATAAAAGAAATAATTTATGAAGTGTGAATGCTAGCAGGTGCATACGTTTGATCAATGATAATTTCAATCACCTTTTTTTAGCATCATTATATGTCATATCAGCAGCTCTCTCATAAAACTTCTCACAATCAAGTAACAAGCTATTCACATGTTAAAGCATAGACCATGAACTTTCTTGAAAACTAGCAAACTATGTTCTGAGTCATCAAACAATTGCAATTCATCTTATTTTCAGGAAGGGTGTATGTAAGAGCTTTGATTTAGCAAATCCCACATACTCAACTATCATATAGTCTTCCATGATTGCTACCACTCAAAGCGTATTTTTAGAACAAATAGCATCCATCGAACACAGACAAAGATAGTGGCTTAATGTTTTGCCTCCCAACTTACTTATCATATAGATAATTGTCAACAATAATAATTTATGATCAAATATATTTGAATGGCCATATATGCTTAGATCTTTCCCCATCACATGATGCTTCCCAACTAAAGAGTAGGTTGGAATGAGAAGGAATACTACTGACTCTTGCATAAAAGTAAAAGATAGGCCCTTCGCAGAGGGAAGCAGGGATTTGCAGAGGTGCCAGAGCTCAAATCTTTTAAACAGAGATGAAAATAATTTTGAGAGGTATGCTTTCATTGTCAACATAAGAACCAAGAGTTCCCAATATCTTCCATGCTACACTCATTATAGGCGATTCCCAAACAGAATGGTAAAGTTTATACTCCCCCACCACCAACAATCATCAATCCATGGCTTGCCCGAAACAACGGGTGCATCCAACTAACATCAATCCTGGGGGAGTTTTGTTTGCAATTATTTTGATTTTTTTTGATCTTTTGATCATAGGACTGGGCATCCTAGTTACCAGCCATTTTCTCGTGAATGATGAGCGGATTCCACTCATCATGAGAATAACCCACCTAGCATGGAAGATACTGACAGTCCCTAGTTGCTACATGAGCGATTCGGGCATACAAAACAAATTATTATTTGAAGGTTTAGAGTTTGGCACATGCAAATTTACTTGGAACGGCAGATAAATACCGTATATAGGTAGATATGGTGGACACTCATGGAAGAAACTTGTATCAATGAATTTGGATGCACAAGCAGTATTCCTGCTTAGTACAGATATTTTGGCTAGCAAAGGATTCTAAATAGCAAGCACCACATGTTGGAGGATCTATAACAATATAACTTCTATACAAATATACCCAAGCATAACTCATTATGTTGTTTTTCTTGTCCAATTTCAACTAATTTTCTCAGGTTTGAAAATAATTAATGGGGCTCACAATCATATAAGATGTTTAAGATAGTATATTTATATGTGAAATCTCTCTTCCTTCGATATTCTTTAATGAATTGTTCAAGTTACCAATACAATGTTTGCTAACCTTCAATAAATTTACCACCTCTACTTCTTAGATGTGAAGTCATTACTCCCCATGGGACAAGCATATGAAACATATATAATTTCAAATTTATGATATTCAAATCATTCAACTATTTACTCATAGGATATAAGTGAAGCACATGACACTACAAAAAAATACACTTCCGTGATGATACGTGTTTGTCACAGTAGGTCGCGTTTTTTGTCATGCATGTACATCCATGATGATTTTATGAGAGAATCAAGATAGTCATACCTGTGCTGTCGTAGAAGTGTTCCATGACATTACCAAAATTATCATCACGGAAGTGTCCACTTCCATGACAATAAATCGCGCGTCACAGAAGTTCTTTCGTCAAGGGTGACCGACACGTGGCGTCCACCGTAATGGGACGCTGTTAAGCTATCAGGTCGGGTTTTGGATCCAATAACCCGTTAACAGCCCCGACCAATGGGAAATTTCCACGTGTGAAATTCTTATTTGCCGGAAGAAACGCGTGTCAGCTCGTCAGTGGGTCAGATAGGCGCCTATGATATGTCGACACGTGCCACGGCCCACTGGCCCATTTAGCTTACAAAGCCGGCCCGTTTGACTTGGTCAAAAGTTAATGGGCTAGCCCATGAAAAGCCTGTTAGCGGTCTCTTCGCAAATAGCCCATTTTATGGCCCGTTAACTCACGACCCGTTAGGCCCTAAAGGAAATCGGCCCAACAACGTCATGTGGGCCGTCGAATATAACACCAGCCCATTTCACTTTCGGCCCATGTATGGCCCACGGCGTCTTTCGGCCCATATGAGGCCTTCGTATCTTTCGGCCCTTTACAGGCCCACGGTGACTCTAGCCCATAATGAACAGTAATTTTCTTTATACCCGTTAACGGCCCGTGATTTACATGGGCCGTTTCCAGCCCGTGTTAGCTTTCGGCCTATTGACGGCCCATACGTTCTTAGGCTCCTTTTTGGCCCTCGATTACTTCTGGCCCGTTACTGGCCTGTTCCCCTAATGGGCCAAATTCGGCCCATGGCAAGAGTCGGCCCGTTACTGGCATGTTCCCCTAATGGGCCAAATTCAGCCCATGGCAAGAGTCGGCCCGTTATTGGCCTGTTAACCTAATGGGCCAAATTCGGCCGATGGCAAGAGTCGGCCCGTTTCTATCCTGTTAACCCATTGTGCCGTTTCCAGCCCGTCCTATATTATGGCCCATTAACGACCCGTTATGCCTGTGACAGAATTAAGCCTTTGCTGTCCTACGGTCTGTTAACGGCCCGTTACCGTGCTGGGCCGATACCAATTACGCCCGATTACGATCGATGTAGACCCATTTATCCGATGGCCCGAGGCCCACCGATTACAGGCCCATTTATCAACGGCCCGTAGGAACCCATGGATCCTACGGCCCGTATATGGCCCATGGTAGTTGCGGCCACTAGCAAACCAGGGAAAAAGAAGACTAGGAAATAAATAAGGCCGAAACTAATGCTAGGCTATTAAGGCGATTGCACAAATTACATCCACTCGGCATCAAAGATCGCCACCAGTGCAAATATAGGGAACACCCTACACTATACAAAAACGGCTTGCTGTTTTCTTCAGCCGGTGGCTGCACGTTAAGAATAAATTTTGTATTGCACCAAAACAAATTACAACTATATAACAAAAGGAAGGTTGGCATAAAACTTAACAGTCTAGCAGATAAATGCACCACCAGAAGTTCAGAAGCTCAGTTCATTTGACCTGACTATTACGTTTTCATGCTGTATTGTCTGATGGAGCACCATAACCCTCGCCTTCATTTCCCCTAGGCTCCTGAACAACATAGCAAATGTCTGATAGTCTGGTTTCAAAACCATGCATATCTTGACGACATTGAGCAATGTTTCTCCTTGTTTCACAAAGGGTCTTTGTTAGGGAATGGACTTGTGTTTGGAGCGCAGATACAACATTGCTTTGAGCTTGCATATCTTGATCATGAGGCAGTTTGGACGATATTGCCTTAACAACCAACCTAGTATTACACAGGAACGTGCTTTTGGCACTGTTAGTGGACAGGTACTAACCCACTGCAGCAAGAGCTGACATTGCGGTTATAGTTTCCTCGTCACCTTCAGAAGGTGGTGGTTCCACCATTTTTTCCATAGCTCGCTGAAAAGTTGAGGTTTTACATTAGTAGTACCAGAACAGAAGATATTAAGGAGGCAGCAAAACCAAACAAAATAGCTTTGGTCTATATACAGAACTTATTCTGGTGAACCCATGTAAAATATTAGTTATATTTTATTGCAAAATACATAATAAAACCAGGTTCCAAACGTATGACCATGTACCATCGCTAATGTATTGTCTATTTCTTCACATTGTATTGAGGGCTAAGGATAAAGAGACGAAGTTTATAATACGATAAGGATAGTATGACATCATTCATATAACAAAACAACTGAGAACAGACAAACATGTAATTGTAACATTGTGTGGGCAAGTCCAGCACGGAACTAGATTACGGGTCAAGATCAAAGGAACATCACTCCTCTCTTTTAAACCTTGTAAGGTGCAATGATACGCTAAGACAATTATGTATAAAATTGAAAAGAGTAATAGACATTGGCTGCGAACCATGCAGTTCAAGGCACAAGTCAGAGTAAGTAGTAGTTAAAAGGCATGAGGATTAAGGACTTACAACAGCGGCTTTGACTGGTGTAATCATGCCCTTCTTCTTGCTGGTGTGACAGTCCTTGAAGATTTCCACAGCATTTCATTTAGGTACTTTTTGGTCCTTGCGGGCTTTCCTCTGCATTTCAAACAAGTCAATATAGATCTGATAATATGGTACAATGAAAAGAGTGAAACAACAGCTAATTACAAGAGCCTCACAGTGTGCAATATAGCTACGAGATCCTGTCGTCTGTTGGAATTTCACTTTCGTATGGTTGGCTTTGTTCTTTGAATAGTTCACCTACAAGAAGATAGATTTGTGTGGCACATGTGTAAATAGGACTTCAACATGTGATCTGATCACATATATATAATGTACCTAATACTTCGGATCAGACCAGTGTTTAACAAGGCCCCTCCAGACTTCATCCGATATATTTTCCACTGGAGATGTTTGGGAAAGTTCACAGTTAGCCTTGCCTTCAAAGTGAGTTTTCCTTAAGTTATACCGATATTTTCGCAGACCAGACTTGAAAACATGGGTGCAAGCTTGTCTGGTTGGATCATCTTGGCTATCCAACTTGAACCTCATCTGTTGAAAATTATGGGAGTCTCATTATCAGCTACCTAGAAAGTATGGGACAGAGCAACATGATATTACTAGTTTCCATACATAACCATACTTACAGATAAATGGTCGAGGAAGGTGTTGAACTGGGTTTCGACTTTGTCATTCCTGTACTGAATCCATGTTGGGAGGTTACATACATGACACCTAACGGCAACCGCTGCCTTTGATACTAACTTGGCTGACTCTGTAGCATCACGTGGCCTTTTTAAACCTGCCTCAAAGCGGATCTCCATTCTTCCTCCTCTAGATTTAGTTAACCTATCGAGCACTATCCCTGATGTTTGTTTCCTCTTGCGCCTAGGTGCTAGTCCAACAACGAACGTAGGAAGTGTTAGTGTACATCAAACTATGAGACTACATATAAAGAAGCATGCAACTGTAACTTGACTCCAGCAACTACCTTCTTGCTGTTGAAGCTCACAAGGTTCATCTGATATTGCCAACTTGTCTTGTGTCAAGAGTTCTTGGGAAGTAGTGTCAGGTGGCAAGGGAGCTTTGGAACGTGCTGCTAGCTCAGTTGACGCACAAGTAAGTCGTGCAGCTGGTAGTACTATGGTAGGTGTTGCAAGAACTAGGGTTGTCTCTGCTTGTTTGGTGGCAGCTATTTGTTTCTGTTTGGCTTTTTTTGCAACTCGTGTAGCATGGGATGCCGTGTTTGTAGAATTTTCCGCTGGACTTTGACCTTCTATTGCACCATCAGTACCAGCAGAATCTACAGGACTCATCCACTTCTCATTCCGTGCCATTCTGTGTTTCTTCCTCTTTCTATGTGCCATGTTAAGTCAAGCCGACAAGAAAAACAAATAACAATTTAGTTCTTCAAAACAAATTGATGCGTGATGCAGACGAACTGAACTTTGATGTTAGACAACCACTTGATAGGAGGATGTAATATGTATGAAAAACAGGACGGAAGAGATAACCAGAACTATGATGTGTAAACTAAGAAGAAGACATTTCACCAAATTAGAAGCAATGCAATGGAAGGTAGACACCATATGAAAGATGCTACAAATATCGCTCTGCCAAGTTAACAGTGTCTCATCGTAAATGGCGTTTAAACAAATGTGAAGCAGTACAAGAAATAAATCATATGCAAGATGCAAACAACATCACACTACCATGTTAGAGGTCTCTCATCATTAGTGCCATTGCATATTCACAGCTTATGATGTGTAAACTAAGGAGAAGGCATTTCAACAAATTAGAAGCAATGAAAGCTAGACACCATATGAAAGATGCAACGAATATCACTCTACCAAGTTAAAATTGTCTCGTCATAAGTGCCATTTCAATAAATTAGTAGTACAAGCTAGAAAAGAATGTGAGATGTAACCTATATCACACTCCGAAGTCAAACGTGTCTTAGGATAAGTGATTGTTGCAGGTTACACAACAGTAGTAATTTGATGTAAGAACATGGTGTGATAGACAGATATTGTATGTTCTAGAAACAGGAACACGTGTCTTATTCAAGTATAATGTGTAAAGTAAGCACATGGAATTCAACAAAATTAGAAGCAATACAAGCTAGACATCACACATAACATGCAACCACATATAACAGTGCCAAGTTAGAGGGAGCACCGGTGATGCTGCACTAGGGGAGACGTGCTCATCATAAACATAGCTTTGTTGAGTGTCTATGCATGTGTTGTCTTGGAAATCATCTTGGGGGTGTGGAGGAGTAGAAACTGTAGAGGCCCTCTGCTCGGAAGGAGCACCTTTATCCGCTGCCTTGCTAACTTCCTTCATGCATGATAAGAAAAAACAATAAAATTCTCTCTTTAGAACTCATTCATGCATGATACTGACAATCACTACTTTGATGTAAGGCAAACACATGATACCAGGATGGAATATGTACGAAAAACAGGACGGTATGGCATGTTCACAACTGTTTGTGTAAACTAAGCAGAAACCATTCCAGCAAATAAGAAGCAATGCAATCTAGACACCACATGAAATATGCAACCAATATGACTCTGCCAAGTTAAAAGTGTCCCATCATAAATGGAATTTCAACAAATTAGAAGCAGCGCATGCTATAAATCATATGAAAGATGCAACTAATATCGCACTGCATATACTAATGGTGTCTTGTCATGTTGATTGATGCGGGATACAAAAAAACAATAGCTTTATGTAAGGACATGCTTAATAGATAGATGTACTATGTACTAAATACAGGAAGGCATGTCACATTAACAGGTATAATGTATAAGCTAAGCAGACTAGCACATGCAGTTTAACCAGATTGGAAGAATTACAATCTAGACACCATATGCAACATGCAACCACATATCACGCTGCCAAGTTAGAGCAAGCACATGCGATGCTAGTGTAGGGGAAATGCTGAATCAACTACAAAGCTACGTTCACTATCTTCATCTAGCATTTCTGTTTCTTGAGAATCATGTCGGGAGGCTGGCGCTGCATTCTTTAAATGAGGAGTAGTCCCCTTGCCTGCCTGCCTCGTCATAAGTGATTGATGAGGGATACACACGAACATTAGTTTGATGTAAGAACATGGTTAATACACAGATGTACTAGTATGTACCAAAAACAGAAAGGCATGTCATATTCAAAGGTATAATGTGTAAGCTAAGCAGATGCAATTTAACCAAATTGGAAGCAATACAAGCTAGACATCCGGCTGGAGTGGTGAGCATGATCATCTAGGACCTGAGAGCCTGGTGGGAGGCGGGCTGCTTCGCCACCATCGCAGCTTTTTAGTTGGCTTCCAGGTGATGCCTGGCTTTGTTGGGCTTGTCACTCGCTCGGCCAGTGCCCTAACTAGCTATTTGTCTGGTGCTCACGGGATGGTGGTTCATGTAAAAAAATATCTTTCCTTATCTTACCGACTTCGGCCTTTCGAATACAAGCTAGACACAATATGGAACATGCAACCACATATGACACCGCAAAGTTAAAGCAAGCACCTAGGATGGTGGTTCATTGCGAGCAAGGTCATCAACTCCAGAGCTACGTTTACCGTCTCCATCTACTAATACTGCACCCTTTATAGCGATGTAACGTGTCTTGCCTACCCGCATACGAAGCTGGAGAGACTTCTCTCTTTTCTTTTCTGCTTCTCTCAAGGTAGAGTCTGAAATACCCTTGCATAAAAACACAATAGTGAGAGTATGGGTGAAGTGTGTGCAGAACTAGTGCACTGTAAAAGTAGCAGATAGCAGGTGGCTGAAAAATAAATGACAGGAGACATATGATAGCTCTCTGCATGGCAAACAAAATTAGATTCTACTCTGTATGATTTTGTAATATATGAGCACAGGAAATGCAGGTACTCCTCCAGCACCCCACCACATGTGGTCATATCTAAGATAACAGTCGACTGAAAATAAATAGGTCAATCGATTTTTAAATGAACCGTCCGATCTATAAGGAACGGGCAGATGGCCTTCGTCTACCTCCCGCCAGTCACTGTTGACGATCTTTCTCGAACCGCCAGCGACCACCGGCCCAGAGCCCTGCCTCCGCCGCCCCGCCCTCCCATCGACCTCACACCACCGCCATGCTTGGCAGCGCCCCCAGGCCATCCCTTTAATCCCGACCGACCTCCAGATCGGGCGCCAGTAGCTCTAGGCCGCACACGCCCCTAAGATAAACACCAAGGCGCTGCTTCCCCGGTGTAATAGGCGTACTAGCGCCTGTTACGCCGGGGAATGCTTCCGTTAATTGGGAATCAACTGGCCAGAAATTGAAATTCAGGGGGGCGAAGGACCTCTAGCTAAGGTGAAATAGTATATGAGGAGAAACCTTGTGCATCGCGAGTTACTAGGAACATTTAGTATCAAGAAGAAGCGGTCAACTAGTGTCTTCTATGGGATGAATACCGTGCAAGTAGAGACGTAAGATTTGCACGAATAAGGGAAGAGGAGTGCCTTTTTCGGTTGCCGGTGTGGTCACCTCCACATGTCGCGCCGATCTTCTTATTTTTACCGGGGAAACCGATGTTCTGGAGGGTGCAGGCTTGGACGAACCCATGGCCAAATTGTTGACTGTGTTGCCGTGGCCGTATGTCGATGGAGGGGAAGAAGATCTGAGGCGGCGAAGGACGGCGTAGCAGGAACAACTCCGGTGCGGTGGAGGGTGGTGAAATTGGAGCGACAGCGGTGAGGCGCAGGACGGCATGGTTGAACTGGCTCAGGTACGGACGGCTCGGCCTCGGCTTCAACTACTAGCCGTGGAGGGTGTTGCGGTTGAGGTTGCGGTGGACGACGACGTTGGGGTATCGGCTCCGGCGTGATGGAGGAGGGCGGCGGTTGATGGGTGGGATGGGGTGGCAGACGGAGGACACCGGGGTTTCGCGGCTGGTGGAGAGGTAGTTTTGGCGCCCACGGAGTACGAATGGGGAATCGGACGGGTGGGGGGGAACCATATTTCGGTCTGGGACGCGCTTGTTTTTGGCTTTTTTGAACAGAAGATGGGACGCGCTTGTTTGAAATTTGGGGAAAGTACAAACTTTGCCCCCCTCTTAAATTTCGGACCTACTGCGGGTCGGGGGTAGGATGGTAATCCCAGGTGTCCCAAATAGTGGGCGGGAGCGATTTCGGCCGCGCGCATGTGTGCTTAGGCGGCCATTGTGTATGAATGTTTTTCGGAGGCGGTTGCGTGGCGTCTAGATGAAGCTACAAACCTACCCCGGTTTAGACCTTTGGACGTCGGGCCGGTAGGTTTCACAGGTCGGAGTTATTAGAAAAGTAATTTCCTTGTACTACCAAACATTGGTCTCACGCTGTTTCGGGCGAGTAGATGCCCTTTTGGCGCCTCATTCGAAATTTTGAAACACAAGCATTCACGTTTAGAGTACTCTTGAACTATGAGGATTGACCTAAATAGACAACATTATATTTAACCTTGTATGTTTGAAAACCTCATTAGATTATTCGCTTCTTTTTGAAATTTTGACACTTGAAAATCCTATAACTACGATTATTTTGGAATGGAGGAGCTAAATTTGAATCTATTTTGTACACGACTACATAGACATGCTCAAATTAGATAGAATCTAGATGTCTGATGGATCAATGACCGATCCTTACGCGAATTGCAAATATCATGATCCCATCCTAATATTTGGATACAATTTATATCTTTAATCAATGTGTAGAGCAGTCTTTTACGTGTAGTTTCACTCTCCATCGGTGGTCTCTCACAGATGCTCACACACTCTCTCCCGAGGTGTCTTTCTCGCACACATGCTCTAGATATAACCCTCCCTCCCTCTCTTAACCATTTACAACTGTTTTCACTAACCTTTATCACAAGCACTCTTCCTCTCGCAAACATACACACGCACAATCCTCATCGACCCTTTCTATATACATGGACCTGCCTATGTGTCTCATGTACGCACATTATCTTTACGCCTGTATCTCACGCATTGTCTCACACCTCTCTTCCTAATCGACGAGTATGATTCTAGCAGAGCATTCTGCAGGATGCCCCTTAAAGTTAGGTTGGATGAATAGTAATATCAGATATAAAGGGGTTACCTTAGTCCGAGAACCTAGGGTTACAAATCCTAGCTGGCTTTGTCAGTGGACACAAAGTCCTTCACAATTCTGCTATCTTTGTCTTGTACGATTAGTCATCCATGGGTCTTCCTAAATGTGTCACGGGCCGACAAATGTGGCGCAGGATGGAACCGAACGAAGGGCCTCACCTCGACCCACTGGACCTCACGCGGTGACACACCCTCTTCCCCCATGTCTCATTATCTTCTCACACCCACACATACCAACACAAACACCACACCCACATAAAATTTCTCCTCGTGCCTCTATCCCTCCCCCCCTTGCATATACACACTCAAGGGAATGGAATCTCTTGTCGTGACGTCATATTCGTCTCTCTCTCTAGACCACTCTCATTTCTCGTGCTATCTCTCCCACGCCCCCCCCCGTCGGCCCCTCTATCCATGTCTCTCTCGAAT